>NW_010110512.1:8382-16970 GCF_000699245.1 Pterocles gutturalis
GAATTCGCTGGATAGCTTTTTGGGGAAAAAATGCATAGCATGTATTGCAGAGAGCTGTGAAATAGTTACTGAAGCCACTGCAGGTTGCAGCCGGTCACAGTAACGCCCAGCGCTGCTGCGGCAATCCAGGCAAGGAGCATTTAACGGCTCCAGGAGGAGCTCAGTGCAATATCTCCTGTCCTTTGTCACACCTGCTGCTTTGCGTTTTGAGAAAGGCAAGAACAAATCTTGTTGAGGTGGGTCAGCTGGCTTTGTCTTGTTTCTGTTTTTTCATTATGGTTTTCAGTGGTATATACAGCTTAGGCTGTATATGTACAAGAATAGGCTGGGCTTGTGTTTGTCCTCTTCTGGATCTTTGCAACGCCTACCAGAACTGTAGACTTCCTTCCTTACAACCAGAGTTGAAATAATGTATTTTTCTTTTGGGAAAATAATTTTGGCAAAAGACATTGATATGTGGATGCTTTCTTTTTGAACTAGAGCTGCCTTTCTGCAAAACTGGTGACAGATGAAGCAGCTAGAACAGTTACACGTGTTCTCCATCCTAACGATAGTAGTGCTGGTGCTGACACCGGTCCAGCGTGCCTTGACACTACTGGAGTGTTCCACAGGCCAGGCATGTCTCAGCAGCCTGTGTGTGCGTATAAAATGTTTGGTTTGAAAGTCAGGTTCCTTCATAAATACAATCAATGCAATTTCAAACACAAGTGCAATGCCAGCCCCCCACCTAATTTTAAAGGATGCAGGATATTAAAAATATCAAGTACAATTCAGTTTTCCAAGCTTCAGAAAAGCTTAATAGAAAGATAATAAAAATGTATAATAATGTGCTAGCTAGGCAACGGATGGAGCAGCTACTTATTATGCTAATTGTGATGATTTTGCTCTTTGCATATTGTTCGCTTGTGTTTGCTGAAGTCATGAATGCTCTCGCGTCCCTCACTTAAATGGGAGCTGGTTTTAGTGGTGGTGTTGGGCTTTCCGTGTGTGACGATTCACAGTATGCACAGGGAGTAACTGGTTAAAATCACCACTTGCAAAAGATCCACAATATTTCAAATCCATGTTTGAAAATTATTAGAACCCCATTGTTGAAAACTTCTGTGCAGTTACAAAACTGTTGCTTGCTTTTGCAATTTGCAGTTTTACAGGAACAGCTGTAAAGGAGCAGAGAAAGGGATACCTGGCACTATTTTTGTTTTAGCTCACCTTAAAGTTGCTTAATTTACCGTCTCAGTCTTGGTTGTTGTCACTGGCAACTGTGCCTGAGCAAATCCTTGAAGGCAAAAATATTCTTTTCCCCTCTAAGGTGAAGGGCCCAGGGAAAGAAAGGAAACAGCTTGCCACTTCACCTGTTGATGCATAATTTAAGTAACACCGTTAGTAACAAGAAGAGATTGATACTGGCCCAGGAGGAATTCAACAGCTGCTTTGCTTTCTAAAGCCATTAGGAGAGGACGTCTTTTGGAAACAATCTATACTCATTACTAAAATAACTAATAAAAAATAAATTTATTTCTATTACACTTAATTCTAAATTTCAGGCTCCAGTGGAGAATAAAATTTGTCAGTGTATATTATTTGCAGAAAACCTGTACTCTGGGAACAATCAAACTGTAGTGAGTAATTGCAAAATCAAAGGTGTCTTTAAAAAGTTAAGGAGTTGCAGGAAGCCGGTACTAAAAATCATTGGGAAAAGTGATTTATTTCATGGTGTTCTGCTACGTCTGAGTTTTAAGATGTTCAAACAGTGCTTAAAATTAATAATTTTAGGGGCCGGTATTGAAATGCTAGTCTGAAAGAGTCTGGAAATGTCAGAGAAATAATGCATCTTGCTTGCAGCCTCTGCTCCTCGATTTATGGAGAATCATTGACTGGCAGCTGCTTACTTGATGAGTAATAGTTCAGGACTTAGGCTCCGAAGTCTCTTAAGGCCAGGGGTTTAGAAGAAGGGATTTTAGGTAGAGGAAGCTGCAGTTTGTTTGTCTGATGTTTTCTTTTCTTGTGAAGTCAAGAGGCAGTATGGAGATGGGAGCTGTTGCATTTTGGGGGTAGTTCATCATCTTAAAAATCAACCATTAGGCTTCCAAGGCTTTTCCTGCACACACATTGTTCTCTTTTTTTCCTGCTGGCCAGAGGTGGGTTCCCATTGTCTGAGTGTCTTTCTGCAGTTACAGGTGAGGTGCTTGTGGAAGTCTTCAGCACTCGCTGAGCCTCGGGAGGTGAGGTATGTCCCCCTTACCCCTGGAGAGCTTTGGATCTGGCACTCCTGCACTATCCCAGGAGAGCTTGAAAAGTCTCATAAACTGAAGCCTTACAGCAAAATATTTATTTTGCAGTTACCCTCACAGAGCCCTAAAAAATAACCCAGAGAACGCCTGTGCCCCACTCACCATGACCTAAGAAACCATCAGTTACTGGTACTTCCACTTCTTTTTGGGCCAGCTGGGTATCAGCTTCTTAAGCCTGAAGGAGGAGCAAAGACAACCAGGGTTGAGTGCATCCCTCCCTTGGCTTGATCTGGGCTCCCACGGGTGGGAGAGCTCCTCCCTGTCTTTTCTGCATCCTCCTCCCAGCTTTCCACTCCCCCCTGCATGCTGGTTTCCATCTCTCCTTGAGAGGTGCCTGGTGTATTTTGGCTCCATCCTCTTTGATTCTTTTCTTTAGCAATATCGCTAAATTCTTGAGTAATTATATTTGCTTTGTAGCAAATCCTGTAAACACCATGGAACAAAAAATCTAATTTATTATGGCACTTTTGAACTAATCGGCAGAGATATTGAGACAGCAGCAACTTTATAATTTTAAGTTAATTCAAGTTACCTTTTCCAGAGAGACCTTAGGCGGCTGCTTTTCCTGGGTTGTAGAAATAAACGTATCCTCGAGACGACCGTAACAAGTGCCTAAGCAGGGGGAATGTGCTGCAGCTACCTTGCAGCAAAGATTTTTTTTTTTTTAAATGAAAGTTAACATCTTGGTAATTTCTAGAAAAAAAAAAACCCTCAGCCTCACTTTGTTGAATTTGCTTTACATGTGTGTTTACCACCTGCTCCATTGTGTTGAAATGCTTGGCTGCCAATTATCTCCTATTACATTCATTTAAATATCTACCTTGCTTTTACAAGTGGGTTGTTTTCCAGCCACGTTCTCCCTGTTGCTTTACAGCCACGAGTTTCTCGTTAGTGCAGTTGGTATTGTGTGCTGCTGCTCAGTGTTGTCCTTAGATCTGCTGGTACGTGTGAGCATCGTCCCTGCCTCTTCCTTGTCATGCTGGGATTGATTTCCGTGCCAATTAGCCATGCGTGGCCCAGGGAATAGTCTTGAAATCCCTTCTGATTTTGCTTTCTTTGGAGATCTCAGGTAACAGGGTGAAATGAATGGCTGGTGGGCTCAGAGTGGCTGTCATCATCCTTTTTTGCCTTAATAAATGCCTACACCTGACTTCCATGAGCAGATGTGCGTCCATCGCCTGGATCCAGATGTTCTCCTTTGGTGCAGATGCAGTGCTGTGCCCCAGACCTCCCTTATCTCACCGGTTGGGTTATTTCCTGGGTGGATGTGGTCTGGGTTAACGCTGTGTTCTCCAGCACAGCAGGGCGAGCCTGGCACCCTCTGTGTTCAGAGATGAGCCACGAATGCCCCACGGCAGCTGCTTTTAGGCAAGTCCCTGTAATTGTTCCATTTCCCGTAGCCAAAATGTGGTGCTGAGGGTACGCAGGGTGCCTCCGAGGCAGGTGTCGTGGGTGGTTTGAACTGAAATGAGTTGTGGGGAGGATAGCAGCCTGGGGAAAGGTGCTCATTGCTCTCCATCGACCAAGAAATCCTCCCAACAAAGAGGGGATCAGCCTTTTCCTTCCCACTGGGTTTTCCACCATTGCCTGTGTCTGTACTGTGGGGCCTCAGGTGGGACGTGAAGGCTTCACGTGCGTCCTGGCTGTGCTTGCAGAAGACTCGAGAGGTTGGGTGAAAGGCGTTGAAGTTGTTCCATGCTGAGCATTTCATCTATATTTAGGGAGGAAAAGGAAGCACTTAGCTACCAGCTGCAAATCGACTAACAAGGGTTATATTAGAGAAAAATAGTCCATGGCATTCTGTTTCCTTCCTGCATTGCAAATTGTTTAGAGAGTATGAGCTGTCCTTGTGATCCAGCAGCCCAGACGCAGAATATGGGTCACGTTCTCTGCTCGCTCACTCATCAGCATTATTCCATACCTGTGACAGTGTTACGGTGCAACGGCAAAAATAAACTTGGGTCGCTGCTTCGTGTCAGAATGTCACCAAAGAGGAGCGACATCCCCGGGTCTGCATCAGACACAGGGTTAGGGTTACTCCCCAGCTGAGGACGAGGTGTCGCAGTAGCCAAAGAACAGACTTGGTGCAGGTGTGAATGTGAAATGTTATATGTCCTGAAGGTTTTTTTTTTCTTTCCATTGTCTCCTTCCAACTAGGAAAATGGCTCTGCTGTGCTTGATCTGTTAGTTATTAAAAGAAGATCACAGTTGTGCTAAAGTAATCCGGTTTTCATCCATCGGAATTAAAACTGTCTGGATGGAGCCCGGGCTTAATTGGCACATGAGATGTTCTGCTCTGCAGTGGATAAGGATTAAATAAAAATAAAAATCAGCAATAATGAATCTTTCCTTTAGAGTAACTCACGCAAGATTAAATGTAATAAAGGGAAGCTAATGCGTTGCAGAGGAGCCATCCCACGGGCTGGTGAGGGACGCTGCCTGCCCAGCAGTGCACAGATTGGGCCGGTGTTGGTCTGGTGTCTTTTTATTTCACTTTTGGAACACACAGTAGCAGATCCCATTTCCAGGCATTCTAGTTGCTGGTTTTGGAGAGTGTTTCATCTGCTTTAACTTGTCTGATTGCTAACGAGCACTTACTTAAGTCACTGCATGCATAACTACTCTTTGTTTCCATCTAAAATGGATGGAAACCTTTGGTACTGTTAACTCTTCATAGATACTCTCTGCAAAGTTGCTGGGGGGTTTATCGCTCGGTTATTCCCAGGGCTCACTGTCCCTCTGCAGATTTTTGTTTAGCCCCATGGACATGGGGTGCAGCAAGACTCTCACCTCTGTGTGCTTGCTGTCCTGTTCCATTGATTATTAACTTGCCTGTGTTTGTAACTTAATAACCAGCTTCATCTTAATTTCTTCCCCTCTTCTGGGGTTACAAATGGTAATTAGAAAGAAAAGTTTTTTAGCTTTTTTAACAAGCAATGTGACCCTGGTAGGACAAATTAATCTGCAATATTTCTTCTTCTTTTCCTGAGTGACTCTAGTTCAGGCACTTCTACTGTTGAACAAAGGGAGCCTTAAATAATTGTGCGCTTTAATTAGATGAGAAACTGGGTGTAATAAGTCAAGGAATTATTTGTTTGACGTGGAGAGCTTCATACTGACAGGTGGTGAGAGCAGTCATAGCAGTTGTGTAATGTAGGTGCTTTGCACTCCCATTATATATGATCTGTTTTCATAATGATCTGCGTGAAAGTGTAGAAGCTGTTTTGTTTATTGCAGTGATGGGCTGTCTTCAAATTTAAATTAAGGAGCTCAAAACTGGAGCCATCAAGATCATTTTTTCCAGCTGCCTTTTTGATGTTGTGCCCAGAGGAGCAGCTGATGGTGGAGACCAGCGATAGAAAACCAGTGGCTGGAAGCTGCTGCGTTGGAAATCTGGAGGGGTGACTAATCCCCAGGTAACACATTCGACGTGGCGTTACCCTCTACTCAGACGTCTCCTGTTTCTTAAACATTTCTAAGCCAAGTGACCCTGGGAAGTGGAGTGGGAAGATGGGATTTTATTTTTCAGAAGGGGGATCGTAAAGGTAAAGACTCACAAGTCAACCATGTATCCATCCCAGCTTCTTGCACGGCCTGGGCTGCTGTGGTATTTCAATTCCTGCAGCTGCACGAGCCCAGCTGCACTGTCTAGACAATTCATGAGACTTCTGTCTGTCCATTATAGAAAATCCAGATGTGTGCATTCCCCCACCGAGCGTTGGTGTGGTTCGTGGAGCGATTCTCTGCAGGCTTTGCGCTGGTTCTTCAGGACCCGTACGCGGCAGCAGACCTGGGGTTTGTAAGTGTCCCCTGGCCTCTTTGGTGACAATGAAAATGTCGGAGGAAATAGAAGGGATGGTGGGTGTTAAACTCCTGCCCAGCTGTGTGGCCAGAGTAAAAAATTAGCTGGGATGGATTTATTTTTGTATTCTGAGACATTTATCACTGCAGATTGATGAAAACTTGCAGTGTTTTGATGCTGCTGAATTGTTCCAGCTGCTGCCAGGAGTGATAAGGAGATGAGTGTTTCTGCTATGGATTTTTTTTTTTCCTCGAAATACTCTTAGTATAAGCCGTGTAGAATGCCCGTGTGGGACGAGTGGTCTTCAGTGACCCTGTGGGCCATGAGATACACAGTCTGTACAGCTGGCAGGAGCCTGCACGGGTGCTTGAAAACAAGTCATTGAGTTTCGGGACCATAGATATGTAAGCATGGAATTAAAAATAAGTAAATCTGCTTAAGACCTGTGCACAAAGCCACACTCCGTCTCCCTAGAACAATGCTTTTCCTTAATAGCAAAAGAATATATTTAAGCTCAGCAAAGAAAGTATTTCAAGGAAAGCCACTGAAAAGCAGACTGAGGATAGCCTGACTGCTTCTCCAAAGATAATTCAAAGATAAGTTTTCTTCTCTGGAAAAGAGTATAAATGGAGTGTAGCAGGGGGGTTTTTAAAATCCTTCTGTGTGTTTAGATGCTCAAGTGGTGGAGGGACTGTAATGTTTGCAGGCTCTGAATGCATTACTTCCCTTTAAAAAAAAAATCTTTGTAGGTGAAATGATTTTTTTGGGGTTTTTTTGTGTTTGGGGTTTTGGGGATTTTTTTGGAAAGCAAACACCTGCTTGCAACACCAAAAGCATCTTGCAGCCCTGGGTCGCCAAATCCACAAGCAGCAGTGTTGCCGTTGGCACTTGGGGGGGTGGTTTGCAGGTGGCAGCCGGGAAGGGGCCGTGTGGATGGGGCTGGATCCGTCTGCTCCTTGGGTAGAGGAGATGGGGGAGCGGGGCACCCCGGCAGCACGGAGCCCCTGCGGGAGCTGTCAGTTTGCGTTTCTTGGCTGGGATTTCAACACTCAGGCAGGGAGAAGGCTTAGTAATTTCTGAATGTCTAAGGGTAGAGCTGGCAGTTGGGTTTAATTTGTGTTTTGGGATGGGACATAAAAGTGTGGACTGGGAAGCGTCGGACCTGCTGGCCTTAGAAAAGCTGAGCTGCTGAGACTTGCTTTTGCAAAATGCTCCATTAATGTCTCACGCGATGTGCAAACCAAAATAAGTGTCGACTGAAATGTTTGGCAAAACCAGATTTTAAAATGCTGGAAATCATAACTAGAAAAGCCATCAGAGGAGCGGTGGGCTCTCCCTGCCCTCCTGGGTGATGCTGCCCCAGTTTCTGTGCCTCCCTGCTGCTGAAGCACACACTGTTTTCCCTGCTTACCACTGATGGATTTTTTTTTCTTGTTCTTTAAAACCATGCATAAAACAACTGTATTTAACCATGAAACCCTGGAGAAGAACCCATTGTTGGACTACGAAATCTTTGCATCCTCAAGTAATTCAAGAGTAGCTGTTGCAAGACCCAAAGCTCTGCTTTCTCCTCCCAGTCTTCCCTCTGCTCCTCGGGGATGCCGTGTTGCATCCCAGCCCGTTCAAGAGATGTTTCCCCATCTGGGATGGACTCTGTCCTTCCAACCCAGCGTTTGCTCTGCGCAGGTGAGCTCTGCAAGGAGAGCAGGCTTTGCCCCACTGCTCTGCTTTATTCTCTTGTGCTGCCCATACTATTTGGTCCTTTCCTGAAAATACGTTAATTTTTTTTGGTAGAGAAAGACCAGAGTGACTAGATGAAGAGGAGCCTCCTCATTTCAGTGTGTTTTTCTCTGAAGAAAAAATAACATTATCCTTGTTAGGGCAAGCTAATTGATTTTAGGCTGACTTCCATTTTTTGCTGTTACCATTTCGTGTGTCACCATCTCTTTTCTCTTCTATATTTTATCCCTTCGTATAAACCCTGTGTTTATTTCTTGGCAATTATATACATGTCTGGAGGAACGTAGTAAATTGTACTACTATATTGTCCTCGATATATGCATACGTTTTTACTCCCCAAAACATTGCTTATACAAGTATGGTGATAAGAAAAGAAATGTGTAACGTGGCTCTCCTCCTTCACAAATGTTGATATGTTCCTGTAGCAAGAAGCTTCTCTCTCTGCAGCCAGAGGAGCTCTAAGCCTACTGCAAAAGGTAATTTAAAGAAATTTCTTGTTCCTTTCTGCTCTTGTGAGTTATAAGAGAAAAGGGGGGTGTTAGCTGGGCTCTGTTGATGCTCCCAGGTAACTTGGCTCTCCATTTTAGTCCTGGATCCTGATGGTTTCTACTATATATATATTATATATAAATGTATATTAGTTTTGCTCTAGACTGTTTGAGGGACTGGCCGTGTCCATGGGCAACACAACTCAAGGCAGGTACCTCCCTCCTTCTGCACTACTGCCCTGTGGCTCCCCTGGGTCCAGCCACATC
>NW_010110512.1:16985-24803 GCF_000699245.1 Pterocles gutturalis
AGTGATGTGATGGCCTGAGATCGTGCCTAGATCTGCTTTTCTGGGCTCGAAGGCTATTATGAGTTCCCCCTTGTTTCCTTTGCCTCTCGTTTTCCCAGCATTAATGCAGTGCTCCTTGCCCTGGCTGTAGGATCTGCAGAACTCAGGCGGGTTTTGCGTTGCTGTGTACCCATACGGTGTCCATAGGGAATGGTTGGTGGTGGGACCATCGGGACCAGAGCTTGGGGACCCTGGGAGCACGAGCTCCGAGGGGAAGGTGTGCGCTGGCTCCTGTATTATTCTTGCTGCTCGAGCAAAGCCCTTGGGGAGAGCGATTTTTGCCTTTCCAGACAAAACAGCCTGGCTTCAGAGCCAGCTGAAGGAACTTTATTACTTTTTTTTTTATGATGCTAGCTTAAAAATCCACAAGGGAAGGGTTTCAGCTGTTTGTCTTCTGTCGATGTATTTATCACCTTAGAAGACTTAAGCAGGTAGTGAAAAGTTCAATAAAAAAACCCGACCGCATTAGTCTGAAATAACACCAATGGTTAGTATCGGCTCCTCTGTTATATGGATGTTGTGAAACTATTTGGAGTCTTAAATCTTTTGTTATCTATGGAATAATCACCAAATTGTTAAAATCCCATCTGTAAATCTTGTGGGCAATTGAGGCTGTTCTCCCCCACCTCATGTTTGTCTGGTTTTTATTCCTGGGCAGAAGTAATTGCTTTCCATGACACACTTAAAGGATTGCTCCCATTTCTTCATGTTTTATAGCTGTGTTATTGCAGCACTAAAAATATTTAATATTATTTAATCTGCTTTTGTAATGAATCCCGGGCAGCTTTCGTTCGGTTGTTCTGCTGGGAACAGTCTCGGCACCTTCGCCTGCAGCCTCCCAGCCATAACAGCTCCGTTGTGTTGGGGCCACACGCTCAGACGGAGTTGAAATTCAATAGCTTAAAATCTCAGTTTGATGACCCAGCCCAAGTTCAGGGAGCAACTAAAAAGACGGGGGTAATAGTTGCCCTCTCTTACCTCCTGCAGGTAATAGTACGCTGTTTTCATGCAGTTTCTAGCTTCAGGGTTCTGGAGAGGCAGATATCTGTGCCAGGGTTTGGGCTGGGGGTGCTGGCTGCGGTCCACACCCTCGTTTCAGCTGCTCTGGGTGGTACCAGTATCTCCTGTGGCTTTGGGGCTCTTGCTGAGCCACTCCTGACCCTAGGGGTAACGGCTTGACCTCTGCTCCAGGATTGTGGTTTCAGGACTCTCCCTGCTCCAGGATGGTTAGCTGGGAACAGGCAGAGCCTTGGTCATCGGGTGGTGAGCAGTATCCCTGTGTATCATTTGTATATATTACTATTATTATCATAATTATGATTTCCAATATTATTGTAGTTTAGTTCCTAAATGGTCCTTATCTCTACCCATGAGTCTCTTTTCCCTTCACCCCTTTCATTCTCCCCCCAGTCCCAGGAGGAGGCAGGGTGAGTGAGCGGTGTTGAATTTTCCTGCCAGCCAGGGTCAAACTCCAACAGCGAGGCTTCTCTTGGTTGGCCTCAAGAAGCCCATCTGATGTGTTAGGAGTGCTCCCTACCCATCATGGGAATAAACTCAACAGCTCACATGCTAAACAACTCTCCTGTGTGCTACCTGTGTTAAAGGCTTTGCTGTTAGGATGGGTTTGCCCTTCATTTGTGATGAGTGTCAGTGAACAAAGTTTAGAGGGACACAGTGAGTCTTACGCACGGTAAGAACTTGCCGCCCGGCACCTCCGCATGCACTGGGAGGCTGGTGCGGGTCTCCCGAGCCTGGATCCTGTTTGGGATCTGCTGCTCTCCAGGTGATGCATTGTCTCCTCTGCTACCGCTTTTCTTGCGCCCGTGCGTATGGGAAAGGATGTGTCGCCTTGGTGCACCATGGCCTCCACGTTCAGGTGCGAAGAACGAGTTTATTCACCACGAGACTTGTTCTCTGCTGTTCTGAGTCTGCAGTCTCCCATCTCCGCTCTGTGCGGAGGACAGCTCCTGCAAGAATTCACTGTAATTACGCAGGCAGCAATAGATTAGCACTAGCAATGTTTGATTGCAGAATTTTGCAGGTGTCAGCAGTTTTTCAACCAAAAAAGCTTTTAGCTCTTGGGCAGAAAGTCAAGTGCCATTTTAAATGCATAACCATTAGGTTTTTGAAAAAAACAGGGAGCCAGTCTGTTTTCCCTCTTTTTTTTTTTTTTTTTTTTTTTTTTTTTTTTTTTTTTTGGATGAAGTGCATAATAAGCTCTTAGCTCAGATAAATCCTAATTGAGGATTCAGTCAAGGCTGTTGCTAAATTAGCAGAGCAGGTCTGCTAGACAAATGCAGCTTCAGCTTGTCAAAATAAGCAATTCTTAAAATTCTCACATGGAAAGAAGATTTATGTCATTAAACCTTTTTATCTTCCCCATTCCCAAACACAGCTCTCTTGCCCCTTTCAAGAATCACCCAAATCCATCACAGTCACTGCAGCAGACAGCTCCGGTGTTGCTCCCGTACCATTTTCCCAGGCTGTGGCTGCCCCGGAGCTGGTGTCATGCTCCAAGCAGGGGCTGTGCTTGACCTTGGAAAGATCCCTTCACTGAGGAGCACCTGGGCATCGCTCTCAAATTTACACCTTTCCTCCAGGGCTCTTCCAGGTCCCCAAACCGAGGTCTTTCAGGTAGAAATGACACCTGGCAAGTGCAGCCATGCCTGGGAAGGCTTTGGGATGCACCGTGGAAGCCGTTCCTCCTGGCAAAGTGGGGCTGAAGTGGTGGTAGGATCCGGTACTTTGAAGGGTCCGGCAAAGCACCCGGCAGTGAAACCCTCCTGAGGATTATCTGCTGATAGACAGCACTAAATGACTAAAGGTGTAAGAAAAATGGCCATTCTGTATCTGTGTGCGTTGTTGAACCTCATGAGTGAAATATGGCTCAAACAGTAAGTTCTGGGTATCTGTCCACCTGAAATTTTTTTTTTTTCTATTAAAGCAGTTATCCTCCATTAGCTTCTGGATGGCTTCACCCTGGATCTCAGTGTGGCTAGAAAATTAAAAAAGACTACAGCTGGGTAACCAATTTAATGTGCACCCAGCTTGTCTTAGTGTAAATGTGGTATTTGATATTCCTCATTGCCTCCAGCTCAGTAACATGTTCCTCTTTTTTTTTTTTTTTTCCAGTTCAAGATTGATGGCGAGTGGCACACCTGGATAGACTATGACCGCTTCCAGGAGCTGGTGCGAGAGCACGAGAGGAGCGGTGGGTCCAAGACTTTCACAGCAGCTGACTACACAGCCAGAACTCCTCGCTGGGCGCTGTTTGGGTCCAGAGAAAGGGGATTTGATCCCTCAGACGTGAGATACCAGCGAAAGAGCAAAGTGAGAGATATCTCTGGGTGCTGAGCTGGGTTGGCTGGCTGGCTGACTGCTGAGTTTTGGTCTCCATTCCCAGGCTAACACTGATTTTGAATCTATTCACCTAGATTTTTCTGACTTTTGATATTGAGGAGGGTAAAGACTTTGTTTAACCCTTCCCTCCTGTTTTTAGGGCTTCTTTGATGAAAATATTTATAACACTCTCTATCTCAAGATAAATCACAAATTTATTATAACTGGCAGTGTGATGAGGGAGGCAGTGGCTGTGGTCTCTGCAGCAGAGAGCGTTTGGAGTTGGGTGTAGAGGGGGAGCATTTGTTTGACTTCGGTGGCCTGCTGCAAGGAGAGCCTGGCATGTGCTGGCACCCAGAAACATTCGGCATCAATAGGGAGAAGTGCCAAGGGGATTTCAACACCACAGGCTGGTTGGATCTGTGCAGGTGGGACCGCAGGTGGATCTGGATCTAAAAGCCTGAGCTCTGCTGGAACAGCCGTTGTACTGACGATAACAAAGATTCATGTGTCTTAAACCCTTGTGCCGATTGCTCTAAAGACCCTGTTCCATCTCCAAGAAGCTGAAACTTGGGAATGTTGTAACAGCAACCCTGTTTATATCGTCTGCAACTTCTAATCTCTCCAGATATTTTCCAGCATCATGGTTTTGGCAATGAATATCTTCAGAGTGGTTTAATCCACCTCCCCCGGCAGCCCTGAACAACACATAGAATTCTTCAAGGTCCTGTTAGGCTCCTGCTGTGGGTGTCCAGTGTCCTGCTGATGGTGAGGACGTGCTGCAGGGAGCCAGCGGGATCGGGCACCAGCAGATGGCTTCCTTCGCTCCGCCTGGGCAGGTCAACAGTGTTGCTGCTGGTTTGGGTGGTGGCAGAAATCTGATGTAAATGACAACTGAATCTGGTTGAGGTCCCTTGTGTCAAGAAACCAACTCTTTTAGTCTGGAGAGGGGATGTCTCGGCACAAGGTCGAGCGACACATCCCTGCGTGTTGCTGTTGGAGACAGGGCTTTCCCACTGCCCTCTCGTGCTGGTGACCAGGGTTCCCACCCCCTGAAGCCCCTGCAGCACATGCCCAGCCAGCCTTTTGGGGTGACCAGGCTGCAGTGTGGGAGGGCAGCAGACAGTGGGGCTCCCCTGTTACCTCCATCTGCTGTGTGGTGGCTGGACCTGCTCCAGCTGAAGCCCTTTGGCCATGGAGCCTGACTGAACCAGCAGCAGAGAGAGATGAAATTTAGACCCAGAGGGGTCAGCTGGTGGGGGAAAGAAAACAGGGTTGTGCTCAAGCATTTTTGTTTTCCTGTTGAACTCCAGGAGCGCAGATATTCACATGTTCCCACCTTAACAGTGAGGTCAATAACCCCGCGATGCCCACTGCCCACGGCGCTGTAAATGGGAGCATTCCTCGGGTTGTGATTTTATTTCCTTTTGAAAGAACCTCATTTCTTAAACTGTAAAAAGTGTTTCTAAAGAAGAAAGAAAATAAAGTAATTTTCCCTAGAGCACCTTTGATGGTACGTCACTGCTGTACGAGACTTTGTTAGAGGGGATGCTAAAGGGATTTTAAGGAGATCATTGCCAACCTCCTGTGGGTTGGGTTAGCTGAGGTCATTGGCAGCCTAGTCAAGACTTTTTTTTTTTTTTTTTTGGTGGGACTCTTGTTAACCCCAGAGCATTGGCTGTGTGTGGGCACAGCTGAGTTTTGGGCTGGCACGTTTGGTGTCCACCGTAACCCACTGTATTCCATCGATGAATGCTGGTTCTTCTGCACCTATTCCTCCTTCCTGGGTCCAGTGCCTCCCTCCTGCTCCCCCCTCCCTGGCAGATGAAGCATCCATAAGTCACCGGTGTCACCCCAGGCCCTTGCTTGGCCATGGTGATCCCTGGTAGCAGCCCCAGAGAGGTGGCTCCCGTGCTGGAGGCCCTCTGGGGCCACCGCTCTCAAGGGCTGCTGTGGCGGTTAGCACTTTGTGTAAAATGCTCTGTAAAACCCTGACAGTGCCTTTCCTCGGAAATCCTCAGGGAGCTCTAAAGAAAACCCTGGCTGTGTGTTTTTTCTGTGCAGTGGCATTAGCACTATTTCTTCTCCCAGCCCCCCTTGGGACACACAAATTGCTGCTGTCCCCATTACACAGCACTTCTCCACGGGCCATTGGGCTCGGCTGAAATAACTCAGTGATGCTGTAAGAGGCCCCTCCTCATCCTCCCCGTGTCCCCCTGTTCCCTCCATCCTTCTCCCTTGCCATCCCAATGCTTTCTCCATCCTTCTCCTGATCCTTTCTGTGTCCCCCAGCTCCCTCCATCCTCTCCCTGATGCTCCAGGGCTCTGGGACCCATCTGTCCCCAGCGGGTGCTGGTGGCTGGTTTGCAGCCCTGGATGGGGCCACACTGGCTGGGGCTTGGAGGAGAGGACAGCGGGGAGGGACAATAAGGGACAGTGGGTGGCCTGCACTGAGGCCAACTCTGCAACATTTACACAGGGTCTGGCAGCTGCAATGTCTCAGAAAAAACCATGATTGCCCCTGCTCAGGGACTAGAGGGAAAGCACATTCCCCGGATTCCTGGCAGGATGGTAACCAGGGCTGCCTCCTGCCCGCTTGTCCCTCCTGGGGTCCCTCTGCCATCTGGAAGCTGCTCCGAGAGCAATTTGGGGAGGATGCGCTCCTGCAATTACACTTGAATTGCCTGCTGCTTAAAACAGATCTTTAGACGCGCGTATCCCAAAGCAATCCTCTTACACAAGTAGCTTTCCGTTGTACAACTTAATACAAACCGCCAGCTCTGGCTGTTTCGGGGACACGCTAAATCAAAGTCCCAGCCGGCCCCAGGGGTTGCTGCTGGAGCTCTGGCCGGCTGCAGGCAGTCATGGGGATCGTGCTCTGGATGTGCTGGGGCTGAGGAGTTTTGATTCTCCTGGGAGGGTTTGGTTTGGGTTTTTTGTTTTTTTTTGGTTTTTTTTTTTAACCTGTTCTCCAGCAGCAGCATTTTCTGCCTCACCTGAAATTTCTTCTTTTTGGTTTAAACTAGATTGCTGCTCGGGGGGATGCTGCTGCAGGCTGGAGGTTGTGGCATTAAAGGGAAGCTTTAATGGTATGGGATGTACTTGATGCACTCTGGAAAAAAAAGTAATCTTTAGTTACGTGAGGTCTTTTCTTTTCTGCCAGAGATTGGTAAAAGATCCCAATCTGGGAAGACCTCTCCAAAGTCACAGTTTTGAGATCAGCCTGTGCTCTTGCCATGGTGATGCTCTGTCCATGTAAAGAAGTTTGACTTGGTAAGGGGGTCAGCCTGTTTTCCATAGATTTTGATCTGGACCAGAACCACCTTCCAGCAGTTAGTGCTGGGGGTGCAGGGGGGTCTCCATCCTCCTCCCTGCTGCTCCCAGGGCTGCCCAGGACCCCCCTGAAGGACTGAGCTCCCTCCACCTGGGTTGTGATGTGTTTCCAGGGCACTGCTTCCAGTGGAGAGGGACCTGCTGCTTCAACAGCCGGCCTGGGGGCTTGGGAGGGTCCATCCTAGAGGCAAAATGGGCAAAAATTATGTAATAATCACTTAAAGCTGGGAAGCGCTTGAGAACCCCTGTGCCCCAGTTCCTCCGTCTGTCCAGCTCATCCTTGGCGTCCCTCCTCCCTGCGCTGCGGGCTTGCTCCGGCCGTTGTGCCCTGACTCATGGGATGAGTCACTGGGGATGGGGCTTCGTTTCATTTTTGAATGAGGAATAAATAAATTTGTTTCCAAAATCTCCAGCAGGAAAACATTCCCCCAAACAGTGAGTTGTCATCCATCAGCTTTGTCTTTATCTGGCTCCACTCCTAAATCATTTACGATGTTAGAGCTGCTGTTGTGCCTCCAGGGGAGAGGAGGAAGTTAGCTGAATTAATTGAAGGAAGGGCATCGTTTTCATTTCATCAACTGTAAACTGAGCCGGGAGCTTGCAAAGGCTGCGGGCCCCGCGGGAGGGGACCTGACCCCGCGGCAAGAACACGTGCTGCTCTAGCAGCTTGCTGTGATGAAGGGGAGGCAATTAATCCCGGGGAAATATTTCAAAGGAAGCCCTGGTGTTGCTGGAGCTGAGCTTTCCCAGAGGTGGGAGCTCACTGGTTCCTTCCCCTCTTCCTCGGCTCCATCTCTGTCCCCTCCCCTCCCCAGCCAAGCCAGACCCACCAGTGGCCGCTCGCCGCAGCAGGGCTGGGGGTGGCAGGAGCTCCTGGGTCTCGTCTCCAGCCATGATGGGACATTTAAAAGCGAGCAGGGGACCCACTCCAGGTGTCACCCAGCTCCTTCGGCCAGTCTGAACCTTCACTCCCAAAATCTGGGGAGCAGTGGTGCCATAGAAGCCAATGAGAGCACAAAGCGGGGGTGACTTTAGAGCTGTCACCAGCTGCTGCCCCGTCCCTGGTCCCCATGTTCCCCCTCCAGCGTGGGGCACAAGCCCACGTCG
>NW_010110512.1:24834-25597 GCF_000699245.1 Pterocles gutturalis
CCGTGGCCGCGTCCTCCGGCTCCCTGGGGCAGAGCCACCGTGCTTGGGTTGACTCCTTGGTGCTAAATCCTGGCTTCTCGCTTCATCCCAAAGCCTTCCTCTGACACTACTTGGAAAGATTGAAGAAAAGATCTTTCTGCTGTTTCCACAGCCCTGGTGACCCCCTGCCATGAGCAATCCTCCGAAAGGTGATGCTGAAATGATGTCCCATCCCAGGGGCTGGCAGGAAGGTGGCAGAGGTGGCGATAACTGCCTCCTGGAGAGAACGGCTGGTTTAAAGGGATTATCAGCATCTTCTGCAACTGGGGAAGTCCCAGGGGGAGAGGGCGAGGGGTACCGAGGGCGGGGAGGGCCTGGCCAGGGGGCAGGGAACAGCTCCCAAAATCCTGCAGCCACTGATGCCGAGGGCGGCCGGAGCCGCAGCAGGACTGGAGATGCAGAGAGGCGGCTGCTGGGAACGGTTATATTTAGTCTGGCGATGGAAAGCGTTTCCTCCAGAAACTGCTGTCCGGACTGGAAAGAATTTACTGCCGCAGCAGGCTTTCTAATAGTTCTCCTATTTTTTTTTTTTTTTTCCCTAAGAGCCTGCCCTGTGTTCTCGGTGCTCTTCCCTGGGTCCCCTACCCCAGCTGTGGCTCTCCCCGGTTCCTGGCCAGCACTCGGTGCCCTCCCCAGGGACCAGGGCAGCCAGAGCTCCCTGTGCTGCCTTCCACAGCTGAGGGGGACCTGGTGTGTGCGTCCCTGACAGGGTATTGCTGGATTT
>NW_010110512.1:25608-25861 GCF_000699245.1 Pterocles gutturalis
ATTTCTATTATTCCCACCGGTGGATCTCTCGGGACGGCGGTGGGCTCCTCTGAAGGATGCTCCGGAGGCAGTGAGGATGCAGCTCTGTTGGAATGATTTCCTGCACGGGGCTCCCCATTTCCCCTGGGATGTCTTGGGAGGAAACAACACAGGCGATGCCAAAAATTGCTGGATCCCCAGTTCAAGGGGGTTTGTTACGGCAGCAACAAACCGTAGTCCCTCGTCTCGGCTGTGCCCCCACCAGCCAGGTGCG
>NW_010110512.1:25903-27332 GCF_000699245.1 Pterocles gutturalis
TCAGGCTTTCCAATAAATGATAAAAAGTTCAGTTCTGATTTTCCGTGAAATTTAGATTAAATCTATTGGGAGATTTAATTAGACCTTTTTTCTTTTATTTTCTCCTACACTTTTCTCTACCTGCATGTATTTTAAACTTTGTTTTTAAGGAACAGAGTAACTAAAGGTCTTTTTTTAAAATAAACTGTTCTTTTTGAATGAAGAAGGAAACTTTTCAAGGGTTTCACAACTAAAAATGAATGAACTGGAAGATCAACTGGGAAGGATCTGTCCTCATGGATGGTTTCTGCTTCAATTATTTGGTATTTTCACATTCTTCCCCATTTCATTTCAGGGTGGGCTCAAGCCCATCGGGCAGCCCCCAGGACGGGTGGGTGCTCTCTGCCGGGTGGCCACGGGGGACAAGGGACACATCCGTTCACCTCCCACTGCGCTGGGGCCGGCTCCGTCACCTCCATCCTGCCCCCGCATCGCCATACACCTTTCCCGTCGCCGGGATTTTTTCAGGATGCTGATAATAACATAATCCTCACCTCTGGGGCAGCCATCTGGGAGCTTAAACTGCCGCTGCTGCGCTAAATTCATCCTCTTTGCCAGGGGCTCAGATCAGATCAGCTGTTCAAATCATCTTAGCGCTAAATACGTGGTATTTGGAAAACAGAGAGAAAGCATCAAAGCCATGAATAATTAGCTGTTAAACGCCGCAGCCGTGCGCGGTGGCTCACCCCAGGAAATGTGAAGCCGCTTGTCAAATTACCCGCAGCCCCCCGAGCTGTCAGCTGCGATGGGTGATTTCTCCTCCGGCTGGGGCTGGGGGAGGACAGTGGGTGAGACCCTGCTGGCAGGTTGTTCTCCCCTGTAATCATGGAGACAGGACCTGGCTGGGAAGTTTGGCAGCGAAATGGGCTTGTTGCACCTCGTGGCGTTGCTCCGTCCCTGCCATGAGGTTCTATAGGGGGAACTTTAGGCAGCTGGGGTGGCACCTACAGCATCTCCCACCCATTGGAGCCAGCAGAGAGGCAGCGCTGCCTTGCTTCCCTGGCCTTAGCATCCATATTTCCACTTCTTTCTCCAAACCCCCAAAAGCCGCCGATGCTGGGGGATGGAGACCTGCAGGGAGGTTTGCACCGAGCCACCGGCATCTGCACGCTGCCTGCACCCTGCCCTCGGTCACCAGTTCCTGCCTTCCCCGCTTGAATATGGGAAATAAACCACAGCCACTGGCTTCGAAATGTTTGCTTAGTCTGAATTTGATTTATCTGAATTTGCTTCATCTACCTTTGAGCAACCTGGGCTAGTGGGAGGTGTCCCTGCCCGTTGCAGGGAGGTGGAACTCGATGGTCTTTAAGGTCCCTTCCAGCCCAAACCATCCTCTGATTCTATGAATTTTACTCTTTACCTCCCCGTACCTGTTAATTCCCTCTCTGGC
>NW_010110512.1:27350-33495 GCF_000699245.1 Pterocles gutturalis
TGCTTTGGCTGTGCAGGAGGGGCAGGGTGTCCTGGACATCCAGGAGGTCACAGGACATATGTGCAGAAATTTTGGCCTTTTTTTCAGGGCAGGTCCTGGGGTCCTGCTTCAAACTCTCCTGGTGCAGCTGCCCAGTCAGAAGATGATGGTAAAATATCGCTCTTTCCACCAACGGGTCAGGGTAGAATTTACACATGGCATTAAGGCTGCTGCAAATGAAAGTGAAATAACTCTCCTTGACTTTTTTTAAAAGAACTACAGGTTACATATCATTTAAGGAGATCCTGCAAGTCCTTTTTTAATGTGCAAATAGGCTAATTAACAACAGCAATGCAATAAAACAATAAATAACAAAGATAATTAGTTGTAGTTTACAGTTTCTATTTGCCGCTCTGGGACAAGTCTTTGGCTTCAGATTCTGCTCTCCCCTTGTCCTTGGGGGACACACATCGAGGTGCCCTTTGGGTTTTGGGGAGCCAGGGGCTCCCGTCCTCGCTCCAGCCCCTCCAGACTGGGGACAGCTCTTCCCAGGCATCCATCACTGGCTCATCCATCTCTCCATGGCTGCAAGCCAGAGACATTTTTTTGGAGCCTGTGGGTTGAACTTGGACTTTTCCCCTTTTTTTTTGCTTTTCTCCCTGGTGCAGGCTGGACATGTAAACCGTGAACTCACCTTCTCTATTTCTGCTTAACATCCAGCTCTCTGCCTGTGAACAGCAGCGTCCCAAGCTCGGGTTTTCCCCCTGGCCACAGTCAAACCTTATCGGGGGCTGGTGGGGCACCTGCCAGCACGGGCTGTGCTTGCGGCGTTGGGGCGATGCCGGTTACAACAGGGTTGTCCTCTCCAGCACCTGGTGACGGTGGGTTTTGTTTCACTGAGACTGCGAGGGAGCTAATAAATAAAAATAAGAAATAGATTTTTAAAATAAAAATAATAAATTAAAAAAAAAATAAATAAATAAAAATCCATCTCGGTACCTTTGCGTGGGAGTGATGCTGTGTGGCGTATTTCAGCACAACGTGGGGTTCCCAGAGGGATTTCTGCCATGCTTTGGTCTCCTCCAGCAGACCACCCCATGAACAATACGATATATCGTCCACGTATTGTGGAAATCTACTCTTCAGATTCATTTGGAAGGAAAACCAGCGCTGAGCTGTGCAGGCAGGAGCTGAGGCTGCGAAACGCCAGATCGTGGCATTAGCACGCTGATAATAAAATATTGTTCTTTGGCGGCGGGCTTAGGGCATTACAAGAAAAGCTGCTCTGAGCTCCGCTCCGATTTCACGGCGAGCGCCGAAAAACCTGCGCCGCTGCTCTCCCAACGTCTGCTCAGAACAAAGCTTTTTGGTATCTTTAAACAAATAAGCTACGAAAGCTTCTAAACACTGTGGAGAAACAGCAGGGAGAAAGCAAGGCCACAGAAATTGAAGTTATTATTGAAGTTGTTATCCAGCTTTTTCATCTCGAGCCTCACTCAGAGGGATGGAGCTGGCGATCTCCATTCCTGGTGAGGTCTCCGAGTCCAGGCACACTAGTGACAGCAACAGCCCCGTAAGAAAGCAGCAAGTTCATGTAACAAAAGGAGGGATAACACTTGGCTGGGGTCTCGGTGTTATCTTCCTTCTAATATCAAATCTAAATCTCCTCCTAATATCTCATCTCAATCTCCCCTCTCTCAGCTTAAACCTGTTCCCCCTCATCCTGTCCCTGCACCCCCTGATCCAGAGCCCCCCCATCTCTCCTGTAGCCCCCTTTCAGCACTGGAAGGTGCTGGAAGGTCTCCCCGGAGCCTTCTCTTCTCCAGGCTGCACACCCCCAACTCTCTCAGCCTGTCCTCGCACGGGAGCTGCTCCAGCCTCGGCCCATCTCCGTGGCTCCTCTGGCCCCGCTCCAGCAGCTCCGTGTCTGTCCTGTGCTGAGGACCCCAGAGCTGGGGGCAGCACTGCAGGGGGGTCTCACCAGAGCGGAGCAGAGGGGGACAATCCCCTCCTGGACCTGCTGCTCACGCAGCACCATGGCTGGCAAAGGGCTCTGGGGGAGGAGAACCAGCAGCAGGTGATTTCTCCGCAGGTGGACCTGGTTTGCTGGGAGGGCAGCAGGAGGGAGGCACTGAGGCAGGGCGCTGGGGAAGGTTATGAAAGCTGCTGGGGCTGCCTGAAGGGAAGGAGGTTGGTTTTGATCTTCAAAAGTAGATCCTTGAGTGTGGGGGAGTTGATGCTGAAGGATGTCACTGCTTGGGGATGGTGCTTGAGGCGAGTGCTGCAGCCTGGTGGGACCAGGGATGGGGACGTGCTGCCCACGGTGCCACATCAGACGAATGGTGCTGGAGGGCTGGTGGATGACCATGGCTCTGAGGGTCCATTCCTGGGTACCCATGGGGTGAGGGCTGCTGGCAGCTCGGCCCTGCCGGAGCAGGCTCTGCCGCAGGCGGATGGGGAGGGTGGACCCCACACCCCACAACAGGGTGGGAGGTGGGAAATGGATCCTGGCAGGTGGTGGTTGGGAAACCTGCTGGGAAATGGCTACGAAATAGAGTGACGATTGCTCCAGTGCTTCATAGTGTCAGCAGAATTCATCTTGTAATTTCAAATCAAAGAGCAAGCAAAGAGCAGCCAGGTTGTCAGGCTGGGCTCCCTGCCTGCCCTCGCCCACCCAACCTGATGGACCCCCAGCCAGGGCGGGTCGAAGGACTCCGACCTCAGGCCAGGCACAGGAAAGCCCAGGCGTGCCAAACTGCAGGGTTTGTTTTTTTTTTTTTTTCAAAATCTGGCCCAAATTCTGGGTCTAATGCTAAACTGAGTTATTCCAGATCATGATCATCCACGGCCAACAATATATTCAGTGAAGAAAAAAAAAAAAAAAAAGGCAGTGTTGCCAATGTTTATATTGAAAGCTTGGGTTTCAGACAATAATTTGTAGGCGAATGTTTCTTTTCTAACTTCATTCTGGCCAGCCTGCCTCAGGTTTGTGCTTCTTGCTCATATCCTAATAACCAAGTGCACCAAACTGATGATTGTTCGTAATTGCAATCCTGTGAAGCTTCTGTAAAAAAACAAACGAGCTCTGTACAGCCAGCTGTGTCTTTCTGAAGCAATCTCAGATATTTATATATTTTTTAAACCAGATTTTCACATTATTTTTATAGTTGGTCTCTTGGGAGTGAGGAAGGGCTGGTAAATGTTCTGTCCGTGCCTCTGGAGGCGGCTTTGCCGGCAGGTACCCCAGTGACCATAGAGAGAGCGAGGGGTGATGGGGTGGGGGTCTCCCCATCGCAGCTGGTGCGGGGGGTGAATTTGGGTGTCGATTTTGTTGCAAGGGGATGGGAAGCGTTTGCTGACCACATCCCTGATGGACCGAGGCTGGTGCATCACCCCAGCTGCCCATGCTCCCCTCTGCAGCAGATATTTCTTGGTTTGGTGGTTTTCCTCCTCCCCATTCTCTCTCTCCTCCGCCCAGGATTAAATGGAGAACACGGGGAACATCCAGACCCTTTTGAACAACCCTTACAGAGCTCTGATCCCTTCGAAGGCCCTGTTTGATGCCTGCTGTGAGCGATGCTGTGCAGGGTTCCCTCTGGGGCTGTGGGTGGGATGTTGCTGGGGCAGCACCGCAGCCATCCCCACCGGGGGAAGGGGAGTGGGGGGTCCTGGTTACCCAGGAGCTGAGCCATTGCTTTGCGACAAGGCTGTTAACCCAAACCTGGCACCACCCTCCATCACTCTAGTCTTGGAAGTCTTGGCTCTGCGACAGATTGGGATGGCCACAGAGTGGACTGGGAGTGTGGGTATTTGTTTTTTTTCTTAAGGATTTTTAAATTGTTACCAAAAATCAAACTTTCCCCAAGGCTTTCTATATTTAATCAGCAAATATCATCCAATTATATGGGGATAAAGTAATTATGTCTCCCTCAGCAAACCTATTTCTCTTTCTTTCCCCTGGGGGAGGAGAGGTCTTCCCTCGGGATTATATGATTAAACAGAGGTTTAAAAGAGAATTCTTGCTTTGTTAGTTAAAGAGGTTAATCTGAAATCCTCTCAGAAGTGAACTGCACTTTGCAAATGCTGAGTAAGGGAACTGTAAGCTCATCACCCGCCCGGGGTCCCGCCTGGTTTTGCACCCCATGCCTGGATGCAGAAGTGAGCTCCAGGTGGGATCAGCCCTGGGCCAGGGTCTTGGAGCAATCCTGGTGTCCTTCCTTACAGCTGCTCACCCCTACATTTCTTCTGGGACATGGTTTGAAACATCTGGATGGGTCCCCCTGCCTTCAGTGGGATTTCAAACCTTGAGTGGAGACTGATGGTGTTGCCTTGGGATGAGCCCAAGCATTTCTGATCCACCAAGACCATGGGAACTGCAGTTGGATATATAGCCAAATTGCCTCCAAAGGCATCTTGTCTGTGTCTCTCCCCATGCTGGTGAAGGTCCATCACTCCCAGAAGGTCTCCAGTGGTGGTTTGGCATCAGGCTGCCCCATCTCCAGCTCTGACTTCATGGATGGTTTTCCCCAGTTCAGGTCCACTTCTGCTCCGCAGCACCCAGGGCCGGGAGGGGGGTTCCTGCTGCCTCTGCTTTGGCAGGTCCATTGTCAAACATCTTACCCTAAAGAAAGGCTGACAGCCACGTGGCACTTCTGTATCACAGAATGGTTTGGGTTGGAAAGGACATTAAGGATCATCCAGTTCCAACCCCCCTGCCATGGGCAGGGACACCTCCCACTATACGGGTTGCTCAAAGCCTCAATGCATGTATACCTGCCTATATACGTATTTATCACCTCTACAAGGCACAAGAGCTACGGACTTGCTTGGAAAAGGTCTCTGAGCTACTGGTTAAGCTGAGAAGCTGCATTAATTTGTTCAGTACAGGCAAAAAGTGTCAGAAAAGCTGTTCTGTCTCCTCAGCAATAGTTTGCCATGCTCTGCCTCTAGAATTTTTTGTGCATTTATGTCTTGACAGAGAAGTGCTGGCCAGGTGCTAGTCATGAGCACTCTGGAGAATAACAGCCGGTGTGGTCATGGGGCCGGTACCTGATGAAAGGAGATGGAGATGGATCTGTCTTGTTTTTTCTCGACAACAAGAAGCCAAATCCCCAGGTGTGAGCTCTCCTAAGAGCCCAGGGTATAGGTGACAATTTCTCCGAAGATTTTACCCTTTTAACTGATGTCAGAAACAGGAGATGGGACATTTCCAGGCTTCTGTAGCTGACTGAGAGCTGCGAGGCTTCACAAAAGGGCTGGAAAGCCCTTTCCAAGCTTTTCCTTCCAGGCTTGCTTTTGTCTTTCAGTAAATGTTACCCAAGGCTGTCATTTTTGTTCAGAAGAAAGCCCATTTGGGGAATCTGAGGGAGTTTTCTGATGTGTTGAGCTGTCACCTCTAATGCGGCAAATGTGGCAGATGCCACCAAAGGAGCACTTGGGTTTTCTGGCAAATCTACGCTGTGCTTTTGAATGGGAGAACAGGGAAATGGAGAGAGGAGAGGAGGGACCGAGCTATCCCAGAGATGGGCCCACAGGTTGTCTGGTCCTTGCTGAGAACTGGTGAACAACAGAGAAATGTCACAGAAATACCCAGGGTGGACGTACCTGCTGCAAGGGACACTGCTGTGGTGGGCACGCCAAGGACACTGTGGTGGCCTGGGGGTGCTTGAACCACAGTTGAAAATCCAGGGGGTGTGTTCAAGGATGGCACCTGTAGTGGCTGTTCCCAAAGATGCTGCTCGGGGAAAGACCAGCTGTGGGGTTGAGATGTTGAGCATCACCCCGCAGCGCACCTGGGGGGACACGGTGTCCCCACCCGTGCTACTGTGAAGGCACCACAGCATCCTCCCTTAGCATCAGAGCATACCCAAAGCCTGGTGAAGCGTGCCTGGCAGCTCTCCTGCTAATTTAGCCTTGTGTTTTACCGTGCTCAACACCAGCCCATGGCAGGGGGGTTGGAAATAGGTGATCTCTAAGACCCCTTCCAACCCATTCTATGCTTACATTGCCCTCTCCTCTTCCACTGCCCGTGTGTTAAAGCCGATGGACACTGCTAAGCAGCAGTGTATCCCTCTGGATAACCCAGGGCCAGACTCTGGTCGTTAAAACCACTCGGATATTTTCCAAGGTTTGGTGAAAGATGCATTGAGGCTGCTCTCCTTCCCTC
>NW_010110512.1:33542-40862 GCF_000699245.1 Pterocles gutturalis
GCTCTTCCGTGGGTGGAGTGTTCCCAGCAAGACTGCAGGCAGCTGTAGAGATGGAGAAGTGCGTGTGTGAGTGCAAATCAGGGCAAGGCAGAAGGAGAAAAAGGGAAATCAAGGAGATATGCATCTCCCAGAGGCCTGTGTTAAAGGAAGACTGAAAGCTGGGATGAATGATGCATTAGATAGAAGCTTAGGGACAGTGGGGAGGGGAAAGAAAGAGTTGTGTAAATGGGGAAAATATATGCGAGAGACAAGGGGAAAAGCCATAAAAGCAGAAATGTCATTTATCAAGGCACATTTCATGTTTACAAGAAAAAAAATAAATAACTGCACAAAACTAAACGAAAAACCTTGTGGCAAAAATTCGAGTGAGCCTCAGGGAACATCTTGGAGGATGGGTGGTACGAGGGTTCAGTAGCATGGGTTGAATGATATTATTTGCAGGTTTTTTGCACATACCAGAGTGAGCAGCAGCTCTGATGAGCCCTGCCTGGGGCTCCCCAGCACCCTACACGTGCAAGGTCCCCCCAGCAATGCATGGACCTCCTTTAAATGGTGTTTGGGCTGTGAGGGTTGGAAGCGAGAGGGGAAAATGAAGGGAACCGAGAGCCCTCCAGCTCTTGGAAATGGTTTAATTTAAAATGCTTAATCTCATCAGTAGTTAATGATCTGAATATATATGTGTCTGTGCATGTATACATATATGTGTGTGTGGGTGCATAGTGCAGGAAGAGGGGCTGTGGGGTTGTCTGGTCTAATACAAAGCTGATCTGGAGGGAAGGTGGGATGATGGCTTGGGCTGTGGTGGTGTTAATGGGGTCTTGGTGCCCAGGATGGAGCTGATGGGTGAGGAGAAGGAGAGGCAGGAGCTGTTCTCCCCTAGGGCATAGAGCTGGGGTCCTTGGAGGGGTGGCTGGAGATCAGGCTGTGAATCTGCCATGCATCGCAAGTAGAAGTAGCTACAGGATATTCATCGCATCCCTTACCGTGGTGCAGGAGCAGCTTTGTCATCGTAAACCTCTGTGTTACTGTGTCTCTGGGTTATCAGCTGTTTCACACTCTTTACATGCTGGTATAGCCTGTCCCCAAAGGGTTACAGCTGCTCCAGCCCTGCTGTCTGCGATCACCCGGGGTCAGAGGGTGGGTGTTTTCCCTGACACCCCCTGTCTCCAGCTCCTGCCACCTGCAAGATACCAGGGAGCATGTGGGTGGATTGCTCTGCCCTGGTTTGCATGGGAATTCGTGTCCCTGGTGTGCTACAGCCGGGGGAACAGAGCCAAAAAAGCACTGCTATGAAATTTTAAAACCCTTGCACTGGATTAATTCAGCTGACCTTAGCACTCTCAGGTAGTCTAGTGGCCATGGATCTGCTGATGTTAAACCTTTAACACTAAAACCAGGCTTCCAGTGACAGTGTGGGAGCTAGGCAGCGAGAAAACAGCTGCAAGAACTGTGGATGCTTTCTCCCCCCTTCCTGAGCATCCCATTAAGCTTTTCCAGACCCCTCTGACCCTGAAACCCCTTTGCCAGTGGATGGTGCACAAAGGACCCCTTGATATGAGAGATGTGGTTTGGGGCACTGCCTCTTGGATCCATGGGTCCTGCTCCCTCCAGGACCGTCACACCCAGGTTTGCGTTTCGGTGGTGGGCTGACAGCGGGCTGTGTTTGCTGAGCTCTCATGTCCCGGTTTGTGTGTCCCAGCGTGGCGCCAGGAAAGCATCCCCAGCCCGGGCTGTCTGGTCTCTGCGTGGCTCCAGTCCATGACCTGTCTTTTCTTGGCTGTAAATATTAATGGTACAAGTTAAGTGGAGTTAAGAGACTGCATTAATTATTAAGTAGTTCCTCAGCAGCCTGTTTCTCTAGGAAAGGATGGTGGCATAGCACATCTTTACCTTTATTTTGCAAATCATAGAATCACAGAATGGTTTGGGTTGGAAGGGACCTTAAAGATCATCGAGTTCCACCCCCTGCCATGGGCAGGGACACCTCCCACTAGCCCAGGTTGCTCAAAGCCTCAAACCTGTCCAAATCCAAATGCTCATCCAAATGCTGGCTGAGTGCATTGAGCAGTCCAGGAGCACTGGGTGGGCATGGTTTGCTCTTGTAGTTTTTTTGCGAAAGTGGGTGAGTTCTGGTGCTTTTGCTGGGCGTGAGTTTGAGGTACAAGCTCCTCCATTCCAGAGCAGCAGGCATAGCATGTTCTACAGAAATTAACGATGATAAAATTAACATCACCTCCAAAACCCAGGTCCCAAAGGCAGGCAGGCTGTGCTTGTGGCTTGGACAGAGCTTCCCCTTCAGTATGAGCTCTGCTCCTTGGTTAAAAATGCGAAGCCCCTGGTGATAACGCTCATCACTCCTCTGGTGTGGATTTTGCAGTGGTCCGAAAGCCCAGTGTCACAGAGAGTTTTGGAGGCTGTGTGTTAGATGGTGAAGTAGCACTCCAGTTACAGGAAAATATCAGAAAAAAAAAAAAAGAAAAGCTGAGAAACAGGAGTGATTTGTTTGTAGTTTTAATGCTGGAGGAAGGAGTCAGGCTTAGTCCCTGCACTTCATTCTTCCCACTGCAATCTGGCAAATACCAGCAGCTTGGGAAAGTTCACATTTTTCTGTATCTTTGCTTGAAACAAGACCATTTTCTGACTGCTCTCCCTTTGTCCTCTGCTTCATTTCTTTGCGAAAAAAACCCATTAAGCCCAGAAAGGTCAGATTTTCAAAAGCACATGGTGCACATACTGCACATTGAACATCTGCCTCTGAGCTTACCGTCAGAGGCTGATGGATGTGGTTTGAAATATTGAGGCTTATTTTGGTGCCTGGCTGGGAGACGAGTTCTCCAGGAATCCTGCCTGTATGTGCCCACTGCCATCTTCACCGTACTGAGAGGCAAAATGCCTATAGCCCTTTGCGGCGTAGCCCTGTGTCCTTGTCTGCAGACTGCCTGCAGCTCCTGAGAAATCCAGCTGGTTCAGAACCAACCTGCCCTGCTGGGAAACTGAGGCAGCTGAGCCCATGATCTGCCCAAGTCTGGGTTTTGATGTGGAGACAGCAGTAGTGACTGAGCCAACAACCAAAGATCTACCTAGAAGTGCCAAGGTCCAGAAACTGACTTTGTGGAGATGTCTGCCCTGGAAGACCAGCCAACGTGGAAGGGTTGAAAGGATAACCTCGTGTTAACCTGTCCCTTGGCATCATATCAATAAACTTACAGAAGCTTTGCTGATAACCTCGCGCTGACAAGTTCCCCAAAATCCAACCAACAAAATGAGAGAAGCGAGAAAAAACTCTCATATGGGCTAAGATTAAAAAATAAACCAAAACCAAACACCAAAACAAAACAAAAGCCAAAACCCAAAAAAAGGTCTTGCTGGTACCTTGTAGTAAAGAGAGGAACTTTATTCCCAGCAAAGTTGCCGCTGTAAACATCTTACAGGGGACAGCTGGGCCTCCACGGCACCGTGCGAGGTTGTATTCTGAAATCAGACAAGAGTTTGGGGACTGCTTCATGCTAAATTCATCTCCTACCAAATGTAGTCCTCCTATATGCATCTGAAATAACGTTTATACAAAAACAAGAGCAAATGTGAGTTTTTCCTGCTTTGAAAGAAGCTCATCTCGCTTGAATTCAACCAGGAGGACAACATTGCCATGAACTCGACAGTCGTAAGCCTGCATTGCAAAAGCTGTGGTTAAAACACACCTTGTCTTTTCCAGGTATAACCAAGTGGGATTGATGCGTCTGCTCTTCCTGAGGTCCAGGGGAGCCACCTGAACCCCAGGAAGAAGCAATTCCACCTCCTTCCCCCACCCCACAGCATCCTGCTGATCCTCGCAGGTAGGTGAGAGTCGGAAGGCTGCTGTGACAAATACAGCTTAAAACAGGACCTAACCCCTCCAGCCCCGTGTAGAGGGGTGTAAAGAAGCCGGGAAGAACAAACCCCATCCATAACTAGCCTCCCACCTCCTTGCAGGTGCTCTTTGCACGGTAGCTCATTATCCTCTGCCACGACCGCTAACGGCGGTGGAGGCAGAAGGGATGACAGCTCCATCATTAGTGCCGTCGGGAAACGGTGTCCAACATCTGCATCCGTTTCTGATTTCCTGTGGCAGTTGTAAAACCTGCTAGCACAACCCTGACACACAGACCACGGGGATTGCTGCTTCTTGGAAACAGGAGGGGAGGAACAAATCCCGCAGGAGAACAAGCAATTGCTCTGCATGATCCTTAAAATACCACGGGGTGCTTTCGGCCCGTCATTTGAAGTGCCACGCCATTACTAGTAGAGAAATCAGTGGGAATGGCAGTAATTCTGCCAAGAGACCTTCACTGTGAAGAGAAAATTGTGCCTTTCTCCACCTGGGACTCCCACGGCTCTTGGCCAGTACTTCATTTACACTCCTTTCTAGCATCTTGCTCTATAGACTCGTTGTACCTACAACTCCTGAAAACTCTGTGCTGCAGGCATGACAAGTCCCAGCCCTTCAGGCTGTCATCTCTGCTGCGAGGGTTTCTCCTTTCCTGAGCCATCGGGACCTTGCGTTGCACATGCTGCAGCGTTGGATCTGCCGTGCTTCAGGTAGGATGAAAAGCTGGAGCCAGGTGAGATGGTGGGGTGACTCTCTGCAGGGGTGGGTGGTGGCTTTGCAAAGCCTGCAGCTGATCTGCAGCATCTTCTCAGGCCATGGGGATGTATTTTAATGACCCAGGCAGAGCTGCTGCTTCAGGACGTGTAAGCAGAGAGCTTTCTTCAAGCCCCAACCACGCTGGTTAATAAGCAAAATCTGGACATGAGGTGGGGAAAAGCACTGTGGTCCTGGACTGAGAAGAAGTCCAGCAGGATTGGAGAGCATCATAGGGCAGAAAACAGAGGTAAGACACATGGAGATGTTTTCATTGCAGGTTTTGAAATAAGGGCTCCCCAGGCAGCTCCCCTTGCTGTAACTGGGACCCCAGTGGATGCCCCAAATCTGGGAGAGGTTGGAGAGGCAGGTTTGCATTGCTCCTGGCTCTACGCTGAGGCTGAGCAAGTCAGCCCGGAGCTGGATCCATCTAGCCCAGGCTCTTGTCTCTAGCAGAGGCCCAGAGATGATGTCTCCTCACCTGTGATCCCCCAGTCACAGCATTTCTCCTCCAGTATCAACTGTGCCACCAGAATTGCTTTCTGCTGCGAGCTTTAAAGCTCACAGAAACGCTTCAGCATTATGGCGGGTCTCTTAAATGGAACACTCGATGGTTTTCCTCCTATGGAAGCCTTCCAGTTTTACGTCACTGAAAGCCATGCATAGCAAAAGCACATTTGTGCATTATGTGTTTTCACTTATTACTTCAATTATTTTGCCTTCCTCTGCAATTTACTTTCATATTTTATTCTGTAATGGTCTTGCTGTGCCTAAGGATCTTTTCAGCTCTAATAATAATTGCAGGAGTAATAATATAAATCATCCTGGTGCTACCTGCATGCATCGGGTTACTTTCTCTGCATTTCTAATAGCAGAGCTAGACGGGATCAAATGGGGCGTTTCGACATTTTTCTTTTACCTCTCACAAGGAGAATTGCCAGGTACATCTGCCGTTGCCAAACACGTGGCCACCCAGGTAATTCAGCGTGTCACCAAGGGCTACTGGCTACCATCAGCCTGTTTGCAAGTTGTCGAAGGTCCTCAGTGAGGCTTTTTTATAGTGGGATGACTGTTCAAAGGTCCCCAGTGGGAACATTCATCCACTTAAGGCACGGTTATTGATGTTGTGTCAGCATTATTGAGCTTTTGACTACCATTGCCGTAATGGAAGTATTTATTTGCATTAAGGAAAAGCCTAGAGGCGGTATGATTGTCTGAGCCGTCTCTGGCCGTGGCAGTTTGCAATATGAAGAATAGCAAAGACTTGGAGAAAACTGGTCCTTAGCTGTCCTGTATTTGCAGGTGGCAGGCTGAGACAAGGGTTTTAGGCTCGTCCAGCTCCACAGCAGAAGTCGTGTCTGTCATGAACACCATTCCCAGAACAACAACCGCATCATCCCTGACTCCGGGAATTATGTACTCGAGATGTTATGTTCTCACCTGAAGGCAAGAAAATATTAAGTTTTGTACAGGAGAGGGAAGGGAGGGAGGGGAGGCTGGTGGGTTGTCTGATGAGCTCAGTGCCGGCAGGACTGAGCTTTAACCATCGCATCCCTTGCAGTCTTGGCTGGGGGTGGCTCAGGTGAAGGTCATCATTTCTCATGGGTGTGGGGAGAGCCTGGCACATCCAGCCCTCACCTCAGGCCCCCTGGGTACACCACAGATTTCCCAACAGAACAATGCCTGCAAAAGTGTGAAGACAAAACCTTGAAGTGTCGAGATGGTTTGTTTGGTGTCCGATTGAGGAAATATCAGGAGAAAGGCGTATTCCTCATTTTGCCCTCGATCTGGCTCCTCAGTCTCCTAAAGACAGAGAGGAGGCAATGGGGCCTTATGGTTGCAAAGAAAGTTGTTTTGAGACCAGCTGAGTAAGGATGGAGTAAACATCCCTTTAATTCCTTCCTCCAGCTTCAAAAGTCTCAGCCACACGAGGATTTACGAAGCAGCACATCTGTGGCGTGTGCAAGCGCCTCAGTCCTCTAGAGCTCCTCTGTTCACTTGGTATTTCTGGTGTGAGAAAATAAAGCTTGGGCAGGGAACACGCCAGGGCGGAGAAATGTGCCGAGCCAGCTCCAAGTAAGAGCCGGCCAAAATCCTGCAGACCCTCAGCTGAGCCATATCCGACTCTTTTCCCCTGCTTATTTTTGCCCTCTGTGCCCCTCCTTGTGTTGCATTGCTGCTGCCTCTGGCCAATGGACACTCCTGAGGAAATCCATGATCAAGGGCTTTGATGGGCTTCCAAACGTGGTGCCTGGGGGTGGTTTCACCTACCGGCAGCATTCCCAGCCGCATGCACCGAGAGCAATGCTGGAGCCTCTCCAGTAGACTTTTGGAAGGGGACTTGGGGTTCACATTCAAGGGGGGATGTTTGGAAACATGGCTGTTACAACCAGGAGCATCCCGTTAGGAATTTGGTGTGGAGTTCCCAGGTATGCTGGTGCTGGGCTGAGCAGGCTGTAATAGGCTTTGGAAGAGATAAATGACGTGGGACGGTCACTGGTGAACTGGTTGTTGGACAAAGCACCCTGTGGGTGCCCTGTGCATTTGCTGGCTGGTGCGCCACTGGATCATTTGGAGGAGAAAATGTCTGGACAAAAGGAAATGCAAATTTGAGTGAAATTTAAAGCCTGCACTTTAAATGTCTTGGGCTGGATGACTAACAGGAGATCAAATGGATCAGAATAAGCTTCCCTGACAGCAGG
>NW_010110512.1:40893-57929 GCF_000699245.1 Pterocles gutturalis
AAAAAAAAAGAAAAGGCACTGGAGAGGTTTATCTGTACCTCCTTGTTGGGAATTAGGCGGCATTATCGGACAGCCTCTCCTACGAGGCTGATTTACCAATGGACAAAGCAGAGATGGGTCTCCAAAGCAAGGAGCGGTGCTTGGATCGCACCCTGGGCACCCTTCTGTGAATTACGGTAACGAAGTGGCTGTCTGCAGTCATCCTTCCCTTTTGTGCTCATTAAATATCTTCTCTGCTGTTAATGTGCTGGTCGGCTCTGATCTGGCATCACCCCACAGCTCACATCTCAACATGGTACCCACACCTCCTCTGGGCAGGACCTTTATTCGCTTTATTCTCCTTTTTCATGTTACACGAGCCCATGTCTGCAGCCTCCCACCTTTAAGTCATTTTTGGATCTCTGATTGTCGTTCCTGGACTCTGTCTACAAGCTGTAAGTGCAGCCGCTGCCCAGACTGTGCTGGGCTTTTGCTGGTGGCTCGGAGACACTAGAAGTGCTTTTCAAAATTACACCTGAGCCAAACTCTGAGCAACGTTCACTTGTAGAAATGGGATTTTGGGCAAAGTTTCCAGGCTGTTCCCAAATCCCATTTCTGAAATGGCTGAGGCTCCTGGGACAGAGGGGGAATCAATCTGTATGAGTCTGGCCAGAGGCTTTTAAAGATGCTGGTCACACCGAGGGACTTCTTCCTAGTGAGTAACTTGTAGCCCCTGAGCTCAGGACTTTAAGTATTTAAATATCCTTCAAGTCAGGCCCCCTGTAGCTCAGACCTCATTGGCAGCCCATGAAAATTAAAGTCCTGCATACAATGGAATTTAGGCTTCCTAAACCACTTTTGAAAATGTCTCTTAATGTCCCCACTTTCATCTTTATTTCTGTTTATCTGGACCCTCCATGGCAAGTTTTCACTTCTAGCTCTTCTGGCACCTTCGCGTTCTGGTCCCTTTTCATTTTAGATGTTAATTATTTTCCTCAGGGCATTAAGTGCTTCAGCGGGCTGAGCAGCCTGGTCGCTCACTCTTTTCTTATACCTCCATCCCATCCAATATTCATGCTCACTTTGGCTCATTACACTTTATATCCTGGACTCCAACTGACAGCGTGCTGCCAAGCCCCAGCATCCCTGGAGCTTCTTGCTTCTCACTCCAGAAATCTGAGAAGATTTCTAGAATCAAGGTATAAATGCTGTGGGCTTTTTTCCCCACTCCCCTTGAAGCTTTTCCAGGGGAGGTTTTTCTGCCAGATTTGGGTGTTGAGGGGGTTTGGGGGTGCTGGGACAGAGCCTGGGGAGCAATGGGGCACAGCTCCCTGCCAACCTCTGCTCTGGAGGGATGCTGAACAACAGCCCCAGCTGATAAGCCCTTGCTGTCTCTGTTAGCGCTCGATCATTTCAATCTGGGTTTTGACACCACGTCTCTCTCCAGTCCTAACACAATGGGAAAGGAAATTATACATATTTGAAAAAAATCACATCACTTTGACAGAAGTCAAGAGCACTTTTACTGAAGCTGGATCTGTTACCCTGACTCGTATTGCTGACGAGCAGGCGGGACTGTTAATTTTAACTTGACTTTGTCCCTTTAAATAATAGAAATGTGTGATGTCATGTCTAGTACTCTAGAAGTGCCTGTAGTGCCATCAGTCATATGAGAAATATTATGACATAGATATTTTTTTAATGCTGAGTAGCTTCTATCCTTTTGGAAAAGATCCCATCCTAAATGGATTGAGCTCCTGCGAAGAATCCCAACCCTCTGGATTAGGGTTTTGGTGGGGGCTTTGGGGGGGGTTCTTTGGTGTGTTCTTTTGTGTTGTGGGTGGGTTTTGGTTTTGTTTTGGTTGGGGTTTTTTGGTTTGGTTTTGTTTTGTTTTGTCTTTAAGTGAACTGAGGGTGGAATTGGCTTTGAAACGAAGTTTGAAGTGGGACACTCTGTTGCAAACCCAAAATCTCCCTCGCTTGAGCATGCACCAGAGGGCACTGCACGATGTGCTGGGAGATGCGGATGAACCCAAGGAGCTGGGGTTTTTTTGCATGTAGGCAGCATTTGTGCTCATACCCAGAGATGTGCATTTAATGTTGGGGAGAGGTGGTACAGAGCTTCGTCCCCTGGGGCTGATGCTGCATCACAGCAGGTTCAGCTCAGCCACCGGTCCCAGTGTGACCGCAGGCTCCATCCCACGGCGAGGGCACAAACCACAGCCCCCAGCCCGTGGTGGCTCCTGCTCTGCCCTGACTCGTGATGGGGATGATGGCACGGTGTGAGCAGCTCCTTGCTGGCTGGAGGCATCTTACCACCCAGGATCACATCCTGACTCCCTTGCAGTGTGCTGAGGTGGGGCCAGGGTGTGTGGTGTGATGTGCTGGTCTGGCTCCACCAGACCCCTTGAGGCTGGATTAACCAAACCCCTCGGGGCTTGTGAAGTCCTTTCCCACCCTGTGCCTTATGCCCCGTCTCCCCTACACTGAACCAGCTGCCTGCAATTGCTGCCTGCTCCAGCAAAAGCTTTTTGGGAGGGGTGCTTCTGCTCTGAAACTGGCATCACTGTGATTGGAAGGGTGTCGTGGAGGGACAGTCCATGGGGGATGTCCCCTCTGAGGGCATCTGCAGGTGCTCAGCTTTATCTGCACAAAGAGCAGGAAAGGGGAACACAGGGTGGGGGCGAGGAAACATCCCTGAATTATCTGGACAAGCAGGCAGCACTGATGGGCAGGGGTGATGCAGGGTGTCCTCAGCAGCCTGCCCCGAGCACCATCCCACCAGCTCTGGCTCACTGCTGGCATTTGGACCATCATCTGCACCCGCTCTCCTTGGTCCCCTTTCATCAGATGCCTGCGCATCACTCAGGGTGCCCATCACTGCAACAGACCTGGGCTGGGGATTTCTTTCCCCCTAATTTCTTCCAATATATATTTTTTTTTCATAGCTGTGCTTACATGCAATACAGCATCACTTCAACACTTTCCTCTTAAACTGGAGAAACCAGTGCCCTCTGTCTTTGCTGGTTGTGCACCAGTGTGAATCCCAGGTGGAGGTGGGGGTAGAGCTGTTTTTCTGGCCGGAGCACGGGGCTGGGAGGACTTCCCCAGCTGGTGCCAGCAAGAGGACAAAGCTGGAGAGTTAGAGCAGCCTTTCTTGACCTGTAATTATGCCGTGGAAGTTGTGCAGGTAGCAGAGAGTCCAGCAGTGCCACCAGCATGTGCCTCAAACCGCGGTCACTCACCGTGTAACGGTGATAACAGGAACAGATTGATACAGAGTGAGACTATAAAAATAATGCTGTGATCATGACTATGGATGAGTCTATATGGGAAACTGGAACAGGACTACTGCCCAGAAATTTCCTCTGTTGGTTCGATCTGGAAACGTGTTTCCCATAGATGGAGGGGTTACTGTGCAAGTGAGTGTTTCTGTGGTGCAGGGCAGTACTGGTGGCAGGTAACCTGACAGAGGTGTGTGCTGCCTCTTTTCCTTTGAACACCAGGATCTGAATAAACCCCATAGGACTGGGTTTGCGTTTTAGGATGCTACAGTCCTGCTCTGTGCAAAGCCAGGCTGCTTCTGGTGCTGCCAGGAGCTGTAAAGGAGCTGTAAAGGAATAACAGAGCTGGCAACTTGCTCCTGCTCCTGCACCTGTTTTATATTATTTGTGGGCAAAATCCCGAGGCTTTAGTTGCTCACTGAACAACCATGGGAGGAAAAATGCTTCTGGGGAGGAGGTGTTTGCGAGGGTTGTCTTGTAGCTGTCTCCTTGGATAATCCTTCTTGGGAGGGGAATGTAGCGGGACCCCCCCCCCTCTACTCGTGGAAAAGGCCAGGGGATTATTCCTAAGCACACTCCTAGCCGGGGGATTTCCTGCATGGAAACATGTGGTCATGCACCAGGGATGCTCATGCATGTACCTGTAAATCCATTTGGAAAGAAGCCCCCAGGTCCTCCCCAGCCCCTGCACGATGGCCCCATGGATGCGGTTCAGGTGAGCCCAGATCAAGTGTTTTGGCTCAGCTCGTGCCGTGGGAGCAGGGTGGAAAGGACCAGCCAGGGCTGACCATGTGCTCAGGAATGAGCCCATTGTGTGGGTGTCCAGCCTCCCGCCTTGTTGCCACCATGCTGTCCCTGTGCACGCTCTCCCCATCACCTCCAGCATCCCTCTTTAGCATCCTTTCCGATCTTCATGGTGGCAGAGTGGGACCAGGCAGGAGGGGTTTCATGGTGATGGTCCCTTCCCTGAGCTCCTCTGTCCAGCCAACCCGCATGGCTCCACAGCGAGGGCTGTCCCAGCTTGGATTGTCTCTTCTGAGCAGCTCTTTTACCAAAACCACCAGTCAACACGTGTTCAAAGGCTTTTCTCTTGCAGAACAGGCCCTCTGACACCCTCCAGCCCCAAGGAACCCTCAGGCAGCTGCAGCATGGCCAGAAGGTCAGTGGCTGAGCAAAGGGTGGCACTGGGGCACCATGTCACCTACCAGTTCTCCAAAGGTCATTTCAGTTTATTCCCATGCTATCACCCCATCTGCTCACATTCAGGACCCACTAGCAACCTTCGATTCCTTCTTCACCCCAAAAAGGAGGGCTGGGGGGTCCAGGGGCTGCTCTTCTTGTCCCTCTCCTGCAACAAGGGGGATGGCAGGTGAGGAGCAGGCAGAAAAGAGGTTTCCCAGGAGCCTGATGAGGAGGTAAGGGCCACATGAAGGGTTAATCTTTGCTCTCCAGGACAGAATTGAATTGCTGTAATCCCACATCTGCTAATGGGAAATGCTGTATGACGATATTAGTTGTTGCCGTGTCCTGGTACTTCAATTATTTGATTAATTCACGTTTAGGATAAATACAGGATTAACCTGAAATGAGGGCTTAGGAGGGAGAATCTCTTATTCTTTAATTTTAGTCTAAAATGCGTTCAGAAAAATCACTCTGGTGATTTTATCCTTAGGTGATTTAGCCTTAGGAAAGGATACAGGCACAGGGCAGCAGCAGCCTGGGGATGGATGGGGCGGTCACCGATGTCTGCTTCAAACAAACCCACCACGTTTCTCTTCTCTATTCTCTCCCCTCCAAGACCCCTTAATAAGCTCTTCCTTCCAGCCTTGTGGTTTTAGCTTTCTGTTTGTTTGTTTTCCCCAAGCAGCCTCTCGGGACATCTCTCCTCCAGGGACTGCATGAACATTTGAATCGAGGCAGATGAACACGGATGCCACGTCTACCTGCACGCCAGGTACAAAGTCAGGGAGCATCATCCCATCCCTGTTGCTGTCCTGAGCTTTCTCAGCCGTGCTCCTCTGTGTTCCCAGCAGGTACTGGAGCAGGAGGGACCCAGCCCTGGCCAGAGCAGAGCCCTGGAAAGGAGCAGCATGAATGCCCAGAGGTCATCGCATGGCAGACCCCATTGAACAGCCTCTGGGCTTCCCTTGGCACATAAGTCAGGCAGGGCCCTGGTGTTCTGCCAGTTGCAACTGGTGTTTATGGTGAGCTGTCCTCTCTGCAGGGTTCAGACCTGCAGGGCTCCAAGAAACAAAAAACAACCTAATGACCAGCCTGGACCCTGCTGGCGGGGAGCACCAGGCACTGCTCTTACAGGAGATGGGGCGACAGGGTGACAAAACTCCTTCTCAGCTTGGGCCACCCACCATGAGCCGTGGGGTGAAGGTAGGTGACGCTGGAGGTGACTTTGCAGCCCCTCCACTGGGTACCACGGAGCACCTTGAGCAGTGGGGTTTGTCCATCCCTCCCATGCATGAGGGCTGGATGTGGACAGGCAGCTCAGCACCACGCACCCGACGCCATGGCCATCCTGGTGAGACAGCACCTTCCACCCATCGTGTGATGGTGAGGAGAACTTGCTGCACTTGTTTCCACTCTAGGATCCCAAAAATGAGGGCAGATTTTGCATCGGTTGAGGTTGCTGTGCTAAAAGGATGACGCAGAGCCATTACCATGGAGACAGCAAGCCAAGGTAAGGAGCCATGCTGCTCCTGGCAGCATCCCGGGAGCGGGGACCTCACCCTGAGCCCCACAGCATCTGCTGGGGGAGAGTGAGGGAAGATGCTTTCCCCCAGCTGCAAACATGCAGTTTGGCATCGCTGGCAGGATTGTTCACTGGTGGTTTTGTTTTAAGCAAATGCCATGGCTCCCTGTGAGACGTAAATATTCAAGCACAGGTTGAAACCTTCCCTCCTCCCTCCTGCGTGCTCTCACACGTGCCAGATGCACATAAACGAACAAAGACAGGTTGCATAGCCTGCGGCTGGATGCAGGTTACATGATTTGGTAGCATTAAATCGTGCTTAGCATTTGAGGTAATAATAGCTACACTTCAAAGAATTGCTTAATGACTCTTTTGCTGAGCCCTCTGAGTTGCTCACACGAGAGCAGTGCGGGAGCTCGTAAAAACCCAATTAGTGGCTGCGAGTGCGCTGTGGCTCTTAAAAACACCGAGCAGGGTTTGAGGGGTAGGCAGCAGCATATCTGTCCCAGATATCTGTCCCAAATATCAACCCCAAACCACAGCAGAGAGCAAGCGTGGAGGGGCTGGACAGTGCTTGGAAGACCCCCTGGTTGTCAGGATGTGTTCTTCTCTTAGGAAGAGGGAAGCCAGACTTTCTCATCCTTTCAAGGAATACTTTCACACAGTCAGGGTAGGATGCTGGCAGGTCCTCATTGTGGTGGGGAACCCCAATTCGTGAGCAGGTGCAAATGTCTGAGCACTCATTTACTGCTCATGTCTTCTCCCAGCATGTTACCAACCCCTTTTCTTGGCTCTTGGTGGGTTGGAAAGCAGGGATCTACCATGAAAATATGGAAACTGCTCTTTCTCATGTCCTTTTCATGTGTGATTTAGCTCAGATGGAGATGGCAGTGGTTGGGTTTGGTTCACATTGTCTGTTGCCAGGGCTGGGGCTATCCAGCACCCCCAGGGCCACCCAGCAGGACTGGTGGCCCCAGGACACAGTTCCTGGAGCTGGGCATGAACTGTTTGAGATCTGGGTTTGGCCACGCTGGATGGAGAGCTGGTGAAGCAGCACATGGTAACACCACACTAACGGGGCTGTTGGGGTCTTGTAACAAAACCAACGTCTTGACTTGCTCCATCATACCTGTGGGTGCAGGCAGCTCTGGATCATCCTGAAAGAGCACAAGAGAACAAAATGACCACAATAGTATGACACGTGCATTGAGGATAAGACATTGTGGGCTCTTTGCAGAGGTTCTCTTTGGCTTTCCCCTCCTGCAGGCAAAGCCTGGCTTTGAGCGATCAAGGGATGGGGATCACGTTAGAGCCCCAGCACAGGCTGGCAGGTGGGAATTGCCGTGATGGATGAGCCCTGTAAATCCATCCAGTCCTGCCGGTTTTGTGCAGAGAGGTCATGCTCAGGAGCAGAACGGATTGCATGGACCAACCCTTGATGGGTTTTATTTGACCGTTTTCCCAATTCAAGGCAACTCGAAATTTTCCAACTGTGTTTCTAACTCAGTTGAAGTGGAAAAAAGCAGTCAAATAACTCAGTGAGCAGCATAATTAACAGGACCTGCCTTTCTATGGATTTATGACTTTTAACTCTTTGCCCAGTACCCCCAGCTCCTTCCCTTATCCCCCACCAGTTTGGCAGGGCAGGTGGCACCATTTACAGCTGCTGGTTTAGAGCTACGTGTTTGGTGACGGGCTGGGCAGCAGACGTGTTGTCTTGCACAGTTATTACGTGTTAAACTTGCCTCTTCCTCTTCTGGATGTTATTTTGGGCTTTCTCTCTTATCCAGACAGTTGTCATGAAACTTACTGGAAGGGCAGAGCTTTGAGATCTCTGCTCCAGTATGAAATTGAGTTTGGGTTGGCCAAGATATGCGAAATTTTTCTTTTAGTGAAGAAGAATGGAGAGTTAAATGACTGGGTGCACTGGCTCTGTGACCTTGGCTTTACCTTAGACCTTAGCCATAAAATGAGAAGCAATTATTAAAACTGTCAGCAAACAGTTTACTAATCTTTCTTTTATATTTTGAAAACTGAAACCAGCCTACCAATAAGGTTTCTTCTGTTTCCACTGTTAGTTACAGGCTGATTTATGTCCTGACGCAGGATGATTTAGGTCTCCTTCGCATTTTTCTTTCCAACTCTTTGCCAGTGGAAGTAGCAATTCCCATCATTTGCCCATGTGCAGTCTTTCCCTGGGTTCTGCTAAGCCCTTGCTGTCAGCATGTCTTACACAAAATATCACCCACTAACTGGATAAACAAAAAAAAAAATCCCTTTTTTTGTTTCCAGTTCTGCACAGCCATCAGACAAAGCCCAGATACTATTATTTTACGTGTCTTTATCCTATCCCCTTGCACTAGACCTGGTAAAGCTGAGTGTCCCACTGATTTCTGTCTTCTGAGCCCAGGTGAAGTTTTTTTTTTTTTTTGCCAGATTTACAACTTTTGAAGGGCTCTCTCCTGGCATCACACAGGGTTGGCTGAAGCCTTTCCTCAGCTGGACACATCCCTGCTGAATGCAGGTAAATTGCTCCCAGGGATGCAGAAGCCATTGAGACAGATGGACACGTACATCCACATGGCATGAAGCTAGTTATGTTTACAAACCTGGGTAAAAAAGAATAATTTGAGATTAAATAGTTAAGTACCCCTTTATTCTGAGAAAGGGATGAGAACTTTCTCCATGGCCTGAGCTTGGACATAAATGTCCAAGAGGGATTTGGAAAGTCAGAAAAAGGAGAGATTGGGGACAGATATGTAAAAGTAGATTAAGCATCAGCTCCTCCATGTTTAACTAGTTTGTTTGTTTGTTTGTTTGTTTCTGAATTCCTTTTGAAGTTCTAAATAATCCCCTGTGATGCCTGGCGAAAGCAAACACAGTTTTCAAAGCTTTGCGTTTGAATTCAGGAGAGCGAAACTCTGCCTATAGGTTTCTGACATGTTTTATTCTCTTTGCTTTTTATCTTTATTAAAGGGCTGTAATTTGTGCGATTAATTGCAAATCCATATGGCTATTTTCTTGGCCTAACACAATATAGCACTTTGAGAGTCTGTTGTCTGCCCAGAGCAGATACATTGAATCCTGCTTCCATGTCAGCAGAAAAAGGGTTATCGTATAGACTTTTCCTTGGATTATGAATTAATTAAATCAAATTTAGGGTATCCAGCCCGCATTACTGTCCTGTAGCAATACACCAGTGAAACTCTCTAGTCTGTGTCGTGGGAAACTCCAAGTGAGAAAAGCAGCATTGGGGTCTTCCAGCCTTGAAACCCACAGCGAGAAGATGGTTTGCCCTCCAGAAAACGTGATGTAGAGAGATGAGTTTCATCCCAATGCATCAAAAACATGCAGTAATGCAAATGTTAACACTTTCTGGCTTGAGAGTGGAAGAGTGAGCTTGCCTGCATGCTTGACTATCCCTGGCTTTCCAGGCAGCCTCACCATTGGGGTCCAAGAAGGAATTCAGCAGCACCATGACGTGGGTTTTGGACAAGATCCTGCACAGCTCTGCATCTGGCTGATGGGTTTTCTGCCACCCCACTGCTTGGATTGGATGTGATGTCCCTGCCTCTGTGCCCTTCCATCAGACCCAAGGATTTGGGGAGGTATGGTTGAACCAGGGTAAATAAGAGAGATGCCCCATGCAATCCCAGGTTGCCGCAGAGTCTGGGTGCTGTGGATGAGGTAAATGGACCCAGGGTCTGATCCAGCCCAGCAGCTCCTCTCCCCTGAAATCCCTTTGCCTTGCTGCTTTGTACATGTTGCTGTAATACCCAGCTCTATCTTTTAATCTTATCCTCAGAAACCCGCTGTTTTCCCCAGCGTCACCAGAAGCTATCCTCTAACATCCACGTAGGTAACAAAATCAAAGTGACGCCGCTTCCATTAAGCAAGCAGCAACCCACCAGAAGTGAAACGAGCTGCCAGCTGCTATGGTGCCGACCGAGCAGTGCTGCCGGGACATTGGTCATGCAAATACCTGCAAATGCTGATTTCTGCCTCAGATGAAATATCTCCCTAGCTGCAAGCTTTCCAGGAGACTTGTTGGCCTGCACAGACAGGACCAAATGAGGTCAAGTGTAAGATTTAGGTTGTTGGAGAAACAAGATGAGAAAATCTTCAGTGAACCAAACCTCACACTTAGTGGTGGCCAGTGAACCCAACACTGAAATTGTGACAAATGCAGGGTTTTGAGCTCATTGTGGAAGGAAGACCTGCTGTGTCATGGCCATGGCTCAGCCCATTATAAAGAAAAAGGAAGAGATTAATATTTCATAGTCAAAAGTAAAAAAATCTGAGAATCCATCATGCTGAGGTTTATCTGCCCCTCACCATAGACTTCCAGGTTGACCGAAATGGCTGGAGTAAATGCAAGGTTTATTTTTAGGGGAGGTTTAAGCTAGATATTAGAAAAAATTTATTTACTGAAAAAGTGATCAAACATTGGAACAGGCTGCCCAGGGAAGCGGTGGAGTCACCATCCCTGGAGGTGTTCAAGAAATGTATAGACATGGTGCTTAGGGACATGGTTTAATGAGTTAGGTGGTGTGGGTTGACAGTTGGACTTGATGATCCTTGAGGTCTTTCCCAACCTTGAATTCTATGATTCAGAAACATGGGTCTGTGGCTGAACACGCCAACAAGGCTGAGGACCTTCCAAAGCTGAACGGCTCGGCACTGCCGCTTGAGCCTGGCCAAGCCTGCCAGCACGCAAGCCCGTGCCTGACAGCCAAGGCGTTTGATCTGGAAATCAGATATAGCACACACCATCCCAATGAAAAATGTCACGCAAACTTCAGGCGACTTTCCAGTATCTCAAGGAAGGGATCTTTTAAATGAAAGCTTTAATGTTTCTCGTTATATTTAAAATTAGAGCGGAACAGCAATAAAATTGGTCATGGGACTGAGACAAGTTTTAAGGAAGAGAAGGAAAATTATTCATCCGTTTTTACGTTGGAGCATCCTTTAGAAGCTTGTGCACATTTGAATACGTCAATGCAAGGATTAATAATTAAAGGAACAACAACTACGTGTCTCCAAGATACACACAAGAAAGCAACAGCTCAGGCCAGAGGCTGGAATCTCAGGGGACACACTGTTTTTGCTGGCATTTCACCTCTGCCTGGTATACCTCATTATTCAGAAAAGCACTTTCCTACCAGCTTCTGACAAGGAACGTCTTACCTAGCAATTTGCAGCTGATGGTTAACCTGAGCACTAGCCTGGGAAATTGTACCTGTGCTTGTTACCAGATTGATTCTGAGGGAAGACGCAGAGGTGTTCACACAGATAATAAGTGATTCAGATAGTTGGGCTTGGGGTGAAACCCTGCAGCAGAAACCCTTTGCAGAGTGGTGGTGATGCTCCAGCAAACCCTACAACCCCAGGTCAACGCAACTCTCAGCTGCAGTTGCCCAAGAGTTGTGGAAAAGCAGGCTCCAAAACTGCTTCCTCTCCGCTCCCCGGAGCCAGATGGATGTCAACAGGCTACGGTGATGAGACGGAGCCGTTTTGCTCCCCGCCGTGGCCCCTGGCCAAGCAGACGCCTCAGCGCGCCACTCTGCAGAGCCGTCTGACAGCCCTGCGGCCGGGAGCACTGTGCCGGGCACTGAAGGCAGTTCAAAGCTTTGGCTTGGAGAAGGGAATCTCTGACTTGAATGTGGTTTCCCTCACCAGGCCCAAATGGCGCTTCCCCTCCCTCCCCAGCCTTCCTTCCTCCATATTGGTAGTCTTCTCATTCGTTAAAAACCTGCTAATTATCTCAGCAGCTTGGAACTGGGTTGCAGTGTGGAATTAAAACCAGCTTTTCGTTTTGGCATCCACCGCCTCGTGTAATTAATAAGACAAGAGGAAGCCAGAACATGCGGGTCAGCCCTGGGTGCAAGGAAGGGATTAATCGGACACGACCAGCACCGGAGCTCCCGGCCGGGATGCTCTGAAACCAGCCTCGGTGAGGGCGGGTTGCGTTTTGGGGCCAAACCAGGGAAAAGGAGGAAGAGGAGACAACGCATTCTGCCCTGGTTGTTCCCCTGTTTTTCCTCATTTCAACTCAAAATCTGGACCAAGTAGTGCTCAGCAAAAACCCTGCACTCAATCTTCAGCACCTCTTCGCTGCGGAAGGAGTGGGAAAGCAGTCCAGCAAGACTCAACAGCATACGTTGGTCATCCTCATCATGCTGAGCAGACCGGGATGCTCTGAGAACCGGGACCGTTGCAGTCGGGTGTTTTGATGGAGATTTGGAAGATGGCTGGAAGAACCTGCAACCGAAGGAGGGGTCAATGACGCTCGCACGCCCACCAGTGCCAGGTTCTCTCCCCCTTGGCACGAGTGAGTGGCCACCAAACCCAAATGTAAGCGCTGCCTCACTTGCTGGCCACGGGCAGGAGAAGGCTGAGGACCCCGTCATGCAGAGCTGAGCTGGGGTGACGCCGCCCTTCCCCACAGCCCCCCTCCACCCAGCGCTTGGGCTGGCGACGGGAGGTCGATGCCTTTGGGCACTGTCACAGAGCAGTGGCAGCACCAGGACATAGGGGACACAACTCTTCTCCTGGCTCACTGCAGCAGTGGTAGGGTGAAAACTTTCCTCCCTGCATCCTCGGGAGTGCTTGGGCTGCCCTTGCCCACCCCGCTGCCAACAGCATCCCCGCTCGCCGCCCACTGTGCCTGCTCTCCGGACCATTGATTCACAATTTGTTGCTGTTGCTGCCACCGAGTAACTACTCTTGGTGCTTACTACGGACTTGCTCCACTGCCAGGATGCCCCCGAGGGGCGGCGAGACACAGCTGGAGCTGGCAGGCCGGGGTGGGAGAGCATCGCTCCTGGGGGAGCAGCAACACCAAATTGGGGTTCTAGCCCTTTAAATCCGATCCGGTACTGCAAAAAAAGGGCGAGCGAGCAGGAGAGAGCCTTCAGACTCTTTTAATTAAAGCTTGTACCATATTCTGTCTTCCCAAGTCACAGCAGCCACTCTCACTTCTCCAGGACATCTCGGGGGCTCGCCGGCGGCGGGGCATGGATGGGGGGCATCGCTCACCTGGGACCAGCAGCAGTAGGTACGCGCGGAGGGATGGGGCTGCTTGCATGGCTTCTTCCCCTCTGCTAGCTGTCAGCTGGAAGCATCCCCTTATATATTTTTTTTTAATGTCTTTTCCTTTGCCAGAGAGAAAGTCTAATGCATTGCTTCTGGCTGGTGGGGTTGGCGGAACCTGGGGGCGAGGGGCTCCCCGTCCTGCCACTGCCTCTCCCTTCCTTCTAGATAACTAAGTGCATGATGTAGAGTTGTGGGGGTTTTTTTTCTTTCTTTTTTTTTTTTTTTTCTTGCTCCTTAAATCAAAAAGCTGCTATTCAGCAGAAGATAAGTTGGGATGCCTGTTCCATAAATCACCGGAGAAGTTAGTCCCTGTTGTGCTCTGGCTGCCGGTTGCCCCCACCGGCTTCGCTCGCGGCTCCTTTCCCCTCTGCCTTCCCTTGCAAGTGCACCAGGTTGTGAGAGTTTTGCTATATCCTTCCATGCGCATTGCACTCACAATGCAGAGCATTTCTTAAGAGCCTCACGGACTGAATCCTGGGGTTATTAGCAAAGATGGAGCTGTATTTGTGCTGGAGTCTCATCTGTTCGGCAGTATAACCCCTAGCAGCTTTAGCTGGGTTTATAAATTGCCCTTCAGTGGGAACATTGTGCACAGAGAACATTTAACTGCTAACTATCCCATTCACCCATCGATTTTTCTCTCCCCCTCTGCTCCTAACTGAGTGATCTCTTCATTTGTATTTCCACACAACACAGCCATTTCTTTGAATTATGTATTGCCGTTCCTCCCGCGCCGGCTGGGGTTAGTGTGTGGGTAGGATGCCCTGACCCTGGTGAGAGCCCCTTTTCCTATTTGCAGCCGGGTCCCAGGTGAGTGTGGGTCCCGAGGAGTCTCTGTCCTGCATGGATCCCCGAAGGGGAACAGAGGCTCTGCCAGAAAAACATTTCTCTTGGTGCCTATGTGAGGTTAATAACACTTTTGACAAATAGCAGACCTCCTCAAGGCTGGAAATAGGGTTGAAAAAACATCCACTAATCTCCTCGAGAAGTGCTAGATGGCGGCCACCACTCTCAGTAAATCAGGAGACAAGCTGTTTACGTACGGCATGGTGAGAGGTTAGCACAGCAAAAAAAAAAAAAAAAAATCCTTCCGTTCATCCACCAGCAAAAACTCTGCCTTTGCTGGAAGTGGGAGAGTGATGGGACGGGGAACTTGGAAGTGAGGAAGGGAAGTGGAGCCGTATATCGGTGTGTGAGCAGCCAGGCAAGAGCACCTGGAGCTATCGGGTGGTTTGTGGGCAGCGAGATGTTTCAACTTGAGCAGTCGAAGGAATGAAACTTGGAGAGGAGGAGGCACGGCGCCTGCAAGCAAAAGCAGAGATGCCAGGGCAGAGTGAAAGCTGCAGCGCGGGCTCCGCGGTTAACTCACAGGGGTGCAGGGCTGTGGAGAGGAAGGAAATGTTGTGGATATTTTGTATTTATCCAGGGTTTTGCAGTTGTTGGTTTTCCTGGTCGGAGTTGCTTTTATCAGTGGACTCTGTCTCTTTGCTAGGGGTTTAACTGTTTGTGACTTTCGGTGACATTAGGAAGGAGCTTGGCCCTTGCGACTGGGATGTGGGATAAAAGCTCTTTGTTTCCAGCTTGCAGCAGAACAAATGACCTGGCAAGGGAACCTGAAAGTGCCTGAAAGTAAAAAAAAACCTGTGGTCTGAGAGGGGCTGCAGACAGACTCTTCTTGGGTGAAGCCCCCAAAACCTGTTTCCTCCACCCTGCGGAGCTGGAAAATCCAGAGTAAGATTTAAAAACCACTGACAAATACAACTGAGGAGGGGAAAGATGAACAAAATGTACATCTCAGCTCAGTAAAGTGACTCAAGCATACGGAGGGTGGGGAGTAATTATTTATAGTGCCATCAGCAGAAATATTAGAATGAAATGAAGGGCTGAAAAGTTTTGCTGACTCTCAGGGAACACGTCCTGGCACAGATTGATATTTCCTGGGCCCAGCCCTTTGCATCTCCAGCTCTACCGACTGTGCAGCCCAGAGACCCGGTAAAGCCTCGCCGGGCTGGGACCCTGCCGGCAATGCACGTGAGGAGCTGAACCCCCCCAGAGGATGGAGTTTAAATGCCAGCTCTGACTTCCACCCTGAGCCACCTCGGATGCCCCAGCCTGGATTCTTCTCCCGATGGATACCTGCGCTCCGAGGGGAGCAGCGCTCTGCGGCAGGGGAGGGCTGGGTGGCCAGGTTTGGCTTTTCCATTCTAATTCTATGAACGCTGAGATTAAAAAAGGAGGCGGGAGTGGGGGGGAAAGCCATTTTCGAGATCAGCAGTTAGGGTAATGCAGTGCTTTGTCCTCCGTAATGAAGCTCGGCTTTCTGCGGTTCAACAACTCTCTTGAACCACGATGACAAAAGGAATTAGAGGGATCGGCAGGCAGAGAACTGCTCACCTGGCTTTGCTCAAATTACAGGTGACCTGTATAAGATTTTTCTTTCTAAATTGAGAAAATTGAGTTTGGACTCCTCTTCGTGGCATTGTGGTGATGGAAAGGCCTCTTTTTTCCTTTCTTTTTTTTTTTTTCTTTTCTTCACTTAAGCCTATAGTACTCATCGTTCATGTCTCTCCCTATCTGGGCAGATGTGTGGGAGGGCTGAGATGGCCCTGAGGTTGTTGCATGTAGAAAGGGTGCCCTTAGCAAGTCTGGCAGACTGTCACCAACATCCTTCAAAAATTATCCATGCAACAAGTTATCTATAATCCCAGAGCCCTTTCCTTCCTCCCAAGCTACTTGATAACACCAGGAGAGACCAGTCCCCAAGTGGGCACGAAGTTGAGAGCTTCAGAAAAGTCCCACAAGGCAATTTACTCCATCTTGCCCTGCTTGTCAGTCTCCAACCATCTGAGATTTCCCTAGTACAAACAAGACCTGAATTTCTGAAGATTAAGCAGAAAAATATTTCTTGTTTTATTGTAGCTAATAACCTTTCCCTCTTCCTTCACTCTGTACACTGGAAAGAGCACAAACACAAAAGGCATAGCTCTCATTTTTGCTTTTTTTTGCCAGCCACCTTTAAACAAAAGAAAAATAACATGATATTCTGGAGCAGGAAGGGACCAAAATGGATCTGACTGAGATAAAACCTGAATTTACTCTTTCTATCTGCTAGAGGCTAATATATTCTTCTATTCAGAGCAAGGGACGTATGTCAGCCCCATTCTACATCTCTGGCAGGGTATTACAGTTTGAATTACTATGATAAATTAAAAACAGTCATAAAATTCTACAGAGGCCTTAAATCATCAAAATGTATCGTATGAATGAAATTGTATGATTATTAAGCACAATGTTTGAGATATAAACGTTAGTGTGGCAGGTCAGTCTAGAAGGATGAGAGCAGTCACGTCCGGAGGACTGGGTGTGATCCAGATGTGGATTGTGCTGATGGCTGGGTGGGTTAGCTGGGTTCAGGGAGCCTTTCCGAGCAGGCTAATCCACCATCTGCTCTGCTGTTTTCTTCTTTGATTTTTTTATCTTTTTTAAAAAAATTTCTTTCAGGACACGTTTTTCCCCTTTGAACATAAGATACTTTCAGTGTATTATTTAAAACCTACATTTTAATGGAAGGAGGTAAGAGGCTGCCCAGACAATGTAAACCTCATTTTCCATGACCACCCCGAGACTGCCAAAAATCAATTGTCTGCTAGAGGCTAATCTTTAAACAAAGTTAAGCCAAATTGTATCAGAAGCCCTGGGGATGCTCGCAAGCAGGTTTTCAGGGAAGTCATGTACAGATGTTGCCCAGTTTGATACAGGTTTCACTGGTTAAATCTTTTTGTGCCAGGGCCGGGTCTGCTTGGGAACTGAATTATTCTGAACTACTTCTGGCTCTAGCCAAAGCATTGACTCTGGTTTGAGAACGGCCCAAGCGCTTTGGGAGCTGGAGGCACTGTTTCAAAGTGGATTAATAAGCCCTCAGGAGCTGCAGATGCTTTGTTGGAAGCTGGTGGAATGCCCCCCCCCCCCACCCG
>NW_010110512.1:57960-79018 GCF_000699245.1 Pterocles gutturalis
TTTTGCAAAAGTTTTCTCTTGGAGGCTGTGTTGCAAGAATAAAGGCAGAAACGGCCTGGCATACACATACCTGTAAATGAAACAAGAGTCTATTTAAAATGTATTTTCCTTTTTTGTTCCTTCATAAATACACTGTGGCAAAACAGCCTGTGAAGCTGGGAAATTACTAACTTGAGAAGAGGAAAGGTTTAAGAACAAGAGAGCTGCTGTGCTTCAGGACGTGTTCTCGTTGAGGAGATACCAAGCCTGGCTGCCTCGTGGATCTTTGCTGTTCATGATGATGTGCAACACCTCTGACACCTCTGAACGACTCCAGATCTCCTCCCGGGAGGAGAAGGCAGGAGTGTGCTGGCACTGGGAGGGATCGGTTGCTGGCTGGTGGCTCCTGGGAAGGGCAGAAGTTCTGCTGTGGCCGATGGAGATGATGTTGTTACAGCACTTGAGTGTTCTACGCGTTAGCATGCTGTAAAGTGTGAGTTGTGAGGGTGCCAAGAAGCTTCTATTAGGGCGCCGTTGCCCCTTGGCACTCCACACGCCGTGCATGCAAAGCTGTGTTATTTTTATAAGTTCCTCTCACTGAGCTCGCATGCAAACCCATGGAACAAAGTCTGCAGATCCAAGATCTGGTGTAATGCTAATAACACCAGTTGGATTAATGCTAGCCAATACTGGCCTCTGAGAAAAATCCAGAGAGCAACCTGGTGGGGCAGGACCCGGTGCAGCTGGGGGATATGGGCTCCAGCTTTGGGGTGCGGTGGTGGGGCAGCCAGGGTGTGGGACACAGCCAGGAGCCCCACCGCTCCCCCTTGGTGGAGACCAGCCCCACGGCTGTTTCCTTTCTGAGTTTCTGATGATTTTACGGAGTGGGAAAAAAGATTCAGGCATTTTAGATAATCCTCACCCATGAAAAGCCAGACAAAAGAGTGGGTTGGTTCTTTTCTCCATCAGATCGGACCACGGACTGAAGGTTCAATTTTGTCCTGTGACCTGCAGATTGAAGAAACAAAATCATACAGTGCTGTCATCAGCAAGTTTGATAAATGTTTTCTTTCCCCCTGAAATGTAATTTATGAGAGATACGGGCTTTCTCCAGGGTACAAGAAGAAGACAGATCTGCGGAAAATGCTGTCACTGCTCTTTACAACCCAGCTGAACTGTGTGACTTCAATGAGGGGTTTTATGGTGAAGTGATACGGGCTGATATTGTTCGTGGCACAAAGACAACAGGGGCCCAACCTCAGGTCTCATTTAATGCTTGAGCGAACAATTATAGCTCTAGACAGGCTCAGAGCAGCCAGAGGCATCAAGAGGCCTTGAACAGTCCTGCCGACCCTTTTGGTAACACTGACCCTACCTTTGCCCCATGTTAGCTATTAAAAGCCCAGAAGATGTTGTTCTGGGGCAGAGATGGACTTCCCAAACTGCTCGAGGGTGGCCCAGGGTCAGTTGCAAACTGTCAAAACCACTGGTGTGGACAAGCCTTGGCAACCATATGATGAGTGACCCGATGAGAATGTCCCAGGAAGGATGGCACGAGAGCAGCTGCTATGTGTCCATGTATGTCCATGAACAAGAAGGCGTAGGAGTGCCGGGGACCCTGGGAGCAGACATGGGGCTGTAGACATTGGTCTCCGTGTGCCTCAGTCTGCTGTCACATTGGCATAGGACCCATGGTCATCTTCTTGAGTGCTGGCACACCTCTGGCTTGGCCTGGCTGACACGAGGAACACTTGGATCTCCAACAGCCACATCATTGATTTCTTTTGATCGATGGTTTGGCTTTTTAGGAGAGGGAAGCAGATAGTGGTAGTGATTAATGGGCACTGCTGTCAGAAGGTACAGGAATGGAAGGAGAGGGGGTGGCTGGGGAGGTTGCTCTGGGCTTTTCCAGAAATACTTGGTTTTGAATGGAAAGCAAACCCCATTTCAGAGGACAGAGCTTTGCAGTAGGCTTCTTGTAAAGAAACACAACATTGTCCATGGCCCTATCTTGGTCATACAGGCTGTCCCAGCAGGTATCCCATTCATGCGGTCTTGTGTTGCCAGAGAAAAAAACTTGAAGAAAATAAGGTTTGTTTATAAAAGTCATGGCAGGGCACCGGAGAGGAAGCTGTGAAGGAAGCGTAAATCTGGAAGCACATGTCAGTATTCCCCTGATCCTGAGATATGTCCCCAAGCAGGGGTGGAAAACAGAGTGCTGTGGTGTAAACCGTACGTTCGTACAGCACAGCAGGCTCTTGGTCTAACAGTAGGACACCAGGATTTCTGCTGGGACCTGGAGATACCAGTCTGCCATGGTGGCTTCCTTCTTCCCGCCAGCCACCACCAGCACAGGAGGCCACGGTGTGCAAGAGGTGTGGCTGCAGCAGGTTGGGAGCAAGCACGGCTTGGTGAGGACAGCTGGTGGGACAAGGGCATTCTCTGGGTTCTCAAGACACCCACACTATTTCTGGGACCTGCCGGGGCCACCTGGTTGCATTGGGAATATGAACCAACAAGGACAATGCTATCAAAGTACGTGCCAAGGCAGAACAGCCATCCTTAGTGTGCGGTTTCTTGAAGACAACCCCATGAAAATCCCTGAAAAAAAAGCTATCTGTGTTTTGTGATGCTGTGCCTGAGTCAGATTCACCATAGAGCGATTTTAAAGAACAGATCAGTTGAGCTTAATAGTGTGAATTATGAAAAGAACCTGCTCGGTGCAAAGCATAGGGTCACGTTTGATGATTCACTGGGCATTTTCTTGACCATTAGTTGAACATTTTATGTCAAAAATGTGATCCACATAAAATTGCTGCAGCCTGATGGAGAAAGCCTTCCAGCTCTCAGTGGCCAGCAGCTATAGGAGGAAACATTTTCTTCTCTGTCAGCAGAAAAAAAAAGCCATATAGGCTCAGGGCAATGGTGTGGGAGCTCCATGCCTTGCCATAGCCTCTATAAATAGGGAGGACAAATTCCCCTCTCACCTAATATCCTGGAGGAGGGCAAGTGCAGCATATACCTCCTCTTACAGCTTCCCAATTCCTCCCAGTCACTTATGGAAACTTCCTGAGCTGAAGGCTGTGTCTGTCTCTGTTTCAATGCATTATTTTATTCCTTCCTGAACCCTTTTCTGCTTTTGAGCACCATGTTGTCCTCCAGGAAAAATTCTACAACATAATTGTGCACTTTTTGCAAAAATACTTCCTTTGGCTTTTTTTTTTTTTTTTTTCCCCTTTAAATCCTCTCTTGATAATTTCATTGGATACCTCTTAGTTCTGGCACTGTGAGAAACAGCAAGTATTTATTCTCTGTTCAGTTTCTACGTGATATTGAGGGTATGATAAAATAGACACCTTTAATACGTGTCTCCTACATCCCTTACAGCCACCTCTTTGCAGACTGAAGGGCCCTTGTGCATTAGTCTGTTTTCGTGCAGAAGCTGCTCTCTGTCTCTGTCCAAGCTCACTTCCTTCCTCTCACCCTTCCTCATTCTGTTATCTCCTTTCTCAAATGCACTGAGCAGAAATTATTTGTCCTGAAGGTGCACAATGGATTCAGAGAACAGCATCGTTTCAATTTTGTTCTCTATTTCTTTGCCAGCAGTCTCGCACATTACATTTACCCATGGCTCTGCTGCACTTGGGGTGGTTTTCAGAGAACTATCCAAATTCCTCCCAGTAACTTGTTCCTGAATGGCAACGGCCATTTGAGATCTTACCATTTGGTAGGGAGACTGCAGGCTGGTTTTCTCGTGTATGTTATTTTGCAATGATTGGCACTGAAATTCAGCTCTTTATTCCTCAGACACTGGGGTTTGTGAGAATTTTTTTTTTTTTTTTTTTTTTTTTTGCAACTGTTGCAACCAATTCTGGTTTTGATTATCCTGATTGATTTTTGTATCATTAACAAATGTTGTCATCTCACTCCTCACACACCTCCAGTCCCCAGGTAATTTCCTAATAAATGGGTCGATCTATTTACACGTCTCTCTGGGACTGCAATAGGAAGTTGCTTTCATTATGGAAACAGATTGTTTGTCTTTCTTCCCTGCCTTCCTTCCCCATCTCCTTCATAATGAAAAGCAAAGCAAACAATTCACTTAACCTTTCTGCTATGACCTGAGTCTCTCCTGAGTATGTTTTTCATTTGGTGATCATCTATCTGCTACACCACCTCCCTGGCAAGCTCCCTTCCCCTAAAATTTCTGAAGTTTTTAATGTTACCTCTTATGTCTCTAGCAAGCTGCTGCTCAAACCCCTTTTTGCCCTGCCATACTGTCCTTCTGCATGCAATTTGTCACGTTCAGGGATCTATTTGCTCACTTGAACATGACTCGTGCTTTTTGAGAAATGCTTTTTAACTCTTCTAGTCTGCTGTGTAGCTGCGCAAACTTTTTTCCTTTTAGCTCCAGTTGGTTTAGCATTGTATGTTTATTCCAGGTTTGGAATACAGAGTTTTAAAATGGTTATTTCACTCTTTTAACTTATCCTTTTTTATTTCTTTTCAAGCAACTTCTTAATTTTTAAGACATTTTCCATTTTTAAGGTCATATGAGCGATGTTTATGTCTTGAATAGGTGGTGGGCATCTCAGAGTTAAACTGAGAGTTGCTTTTCTGCTTCTAGAGTCAATGATTTTTGCTCCAATAGTTATTTGTTATGTCCAAACATTATTTTAGAGGTCATGCCTCAAGTGAAACATGCTAGACTTCTCAACCCAGCGTGTGTCCAGGCATCACAGAGCTCCTCCAGTCAGCCTCGTTCCAACAAAACCTCAGTGACAGCGGTATTATGTCCCCACCCAGATGGACATCCCCATGCTTTGGCTTCCAGAACCTGCAAAAATATTGAAGGCAACTGCTCTGAACTGTGCTGTATGCTCCTGCCTGCTTTGGATGGTACCGATGGTTTCCACTTCTCAAAATGCAGCAATGCCAGCTGGAGGTTGCCTCTCATGCCTCTTCAGCTACCAACCAGCAGAAGATGGGGCCATGAGGTGTGACTTGGAGTCCAGCACTTTGTACCATCCCTCTATCCCATTTTGACCCCAAGCCAGCCCTAGTATTTTCCTATGTGTCTAAGCCACGTCTCCAGAAAGCAATAAAACTATTTAAAGGTAGAATCCACCATACTGAATGAAGTCATGTTAATAACATAAGCGCTTCTACCGACAATTAAAAAACCTTTTCATTGTGAAGACACCGCTGCATTGCCATGGCAGTGGTCACATTAGAGGTGGCAGGACTATTCAAGAGGGCCTAGATCAAGTAATTATGGAAATGTTTGAAGGAAAATGAATATGGTTGTTGGGGTCAGCCTTAAACACGTTTTGTTGACATATTGCAGAAAAAAATTCTGATAAAATTTGCAATGCTGTGTGAGAGACGACCAGGTTTTATTTCCAAGTAAATAAGTAGAACAGGGGAGAGGGGGAACACACAAGCACAGTTAATAAGATGTGTAATCAAATGAAAACTTCTGCACGGTGATATTGCACGAGGTAAAACTTCAAAGTTTAAGAACAGAACATGGTTTGTTTACCAAAAAATCAAGAATGTTTGAAGGCACATTTGACTATAATATACATCCCATGCTTTATGGAGTATTTATTTAACATATGTAAGTTGGGGAAATGAAGCACTTTTTGATAAGTAATGCCTCAAAGCGCTGCTGAAAAACAACATAAGCACAGAAAAAGTTGATTTATAGGAACTCAAGAGCTGCTAGCAGACTCCTGTTTTAGAAAAACATTTAACTTCAAATGCAATTGCTTAAATCAATGGCACGTGAGCACATGCTGAGGTTGAGCAAGAGCATTAGCATTTTTATAAATCCTCACATTAGCCTTCTTGAGCCAGGGCAAAGCTGTCTGCATGGATCCAGCAGACCAGGACAGTTCTCTCTGTTTTGCAACTGATTTCAACAGGAACACCAATTGCTTCATGCTGTAACACACACCAGCATACTCTCACCATGGCATAGACCAACTTTCAGAGGAGCACAATTTAAGATGCCAGGACAGGTGATGAGGTTTTTGGTATTCAACATCCGGACCCCAGTCCCACCATGTTTCTGAATGCTGGGATCAAGTCTTAATGTTATCAGAGCCCTGAGGGCACTGATTGCTCTAAGCATCCTCGCCTGGGTCCCACCCACACCCCTGCCTATGGCCAGGAGCCCGTTGAAGCTCATCCCTGGGCCTTTAGATGCTGTTTGTGCTGTAGGTGTACCTGTATCTACCTGGTCTCTGCCTTCTTGAAGGATCTCAGAGCTCCATTGTAGGTAACTTTTTCTCCACCTTGTCTCCTGGATGGACCTACACTGGAGCTTTTTTTTTCAGCCTCATCTGCTCCTGACTGAGTTTCTTGGATGGACCTTGGATTTCATTTCTCACTTTATCTGGGACTGTTGCTTTACCCTGTTACCAGCACTCAGCTCTACTCATCGCGTTCAGATCCTGTAGGATCTCTGTTGGTGAAGGCACTGCCTGCACTAGGGTCACCCTTGGCTCCTGGTTCTGTTTTTCCCACCATGGAGGAGATCCTTCTCTGCCACTCCCTGACAAACCTATCCGTGACCAGACACTTCATCTCTGAATCTGTCCTGCTGAGTAGGTTCCAGCATAAATAGCAGTGGTGTGGGCTGGGGTTGAGTTTGGCTTTCTACCTGCATAACTGGGAGCTGCTGCTATGGAGGTCAGGATGTGAAAATGTGATTGACGAGCCCTCGTTGGCTGGATAGATGAGCACATCTGTGTACTCAAATAACTACTGAGCACCATCCGATTAAGCCTGGATATCTCTTCTATGTCAAGGTCTTGATTTGTGCAACTGGTGGTTGGCCGAGGCTGCAGCTCTGAGTTCAGCTCAAATAACTACTGAGCACCATCTGATTAAGCTTGGACTTCTCTTCTATGTCAAGATCTCGATTTGTGCAACTGTTGGTTGGCCGAGGCTGCAGCTCTGAGTTCAAAATAACTATTTGCTGTTCTGCCTTTATTTCATTGATGTTCTAGCCTGGCCATCCCTGTAAACACCTGCTTAAGCTCAGCTTAGATCCAGCCCTGCCAGATTTTAATCTAAACCCTGGTTCTCTTTGATTCCCTTATGGCTGCCTTCACTCCTGGTTGGGTCTTTGAGGATGGGAGCTGCTTGCTCTGTGCAAGGTGACAAACTGGCCATTCTACCTTTGCAGCAGAAGCATCCCTGGTGAATTAGCTGCAGCACGCAGCAATTACTTTGTGGAAGTTGGGTGAAAGGGAGCAGTAATAATTTGCAAGTTCTGCCAACAAAATCCCTTTCATTTTTGTTGTTGTTTTTTTCCTCCCCATACCTTGGCAAGACTCTTTCCTGTTTTTCTTTCATTGCATGGCAAATACACAATAAGAACAGGAGGTCATTTACTCCAAATCCTCAATTTATAATTTTTCTGACGTTGCCAGTTGCTTTTTCTAAAGACTGTGAACAATGTGCAAAGTCCTTGTTGGGTAACCATCATAATTGGAAGCTTTCTAAATTTTCAGGAGCTTTTGAGTACCCAGCACACTCCTTCCCTAATATCCTGTGGCTCCATATTTATGTTAAAAACCAAGTTGCATCCAATTGACCCCAGAACTAGTGCTCTGCAGGCTTGGAGAATAGTGTATGAAGGCAAAAAAAGAACAGAAGTAAAGGAAGATCATGTGCAAGAATCCCACAGTGTCTGGATTTATAGACAAATAATATTTCTGACAAAGTTCTCCCAGAAACGCTTATGGGATCAGCCCAGGTACAGAGAACAGAATAAGAAATGATTGTTGCAGATCCATGTGGTCAGATAAGCATGGCTTGGTGGACAAGAAAATAATGAAGTGCTGCCTATGAAAGCAAAAATGAGTGAACTTTCAGCTGAGTGGGGATGAAAAAGGCATCTAGAGGGAGAAAAAGAAAATCTCGGTCATTATGATGAAGCTGACAGCTCTTTTCCTCTGCCAAAAATGCTACCTTCTGGTTTTGGTCTGAAAGCATAGTTTTGGATCAACTGAAACAGTTTTTTAATTTGTAAATTCGGAGTTAGAGGAATGGTTTACTTAATCATTTTTTTTTGCAGCAGATCATTTTAGTTTGCATGGGAAGTTCTCCAGGGGATGGGGTGAGGAGCTGAGTAACCCGCATCTCTGGGCTGGGAGCAAACAAGCCAGCAAGGTCTGCTGGAGATGCCTGGACCAGCCATAAATGCAACCCAGCTTTGGGCTGCAGCGTGGGTCCTGCCTATGACCCCCTTCGCCCAGCTCTCCCGGGGCATAGTAGATGTCTGGTGGTTCTTGACCACGTAAAGATTGTGATTTGCAGCCTCTAGGGTCAGGGAAGCACGCCAGTTTTTGTTCCAGCAGTGAGTCAGAAGGTGGGATGTGTCGGCTGAAGGCATCTCTCTGCTCAGTTTGAAAGCAGGTCTGGTGCCAAGGACTTCTGCCTCCTAGTGGAGTTGCCTCCAAGACTGTATTGCATCTTTGGGTGGATTTTCCTTAAGTTCTTCTGCTGCTGCTTCACACTGTATAAATAATTGGCTATTCACGGGACATGGAGAAATAACAATCTGGTTTTTTTTTTTTTTTTCCTGGTGGGATGAGATGTATGAGCTCTACTCTCTATCTTAGTGAGTATTTGAGGATTTCTTATAATTGGAGCCAGATCAGACCCTGATTTCTGATAACCTGAAGTTTATGCTAATTTGAACTGGGCTGATTGAGCTCTTGGGCATGGGTCACCTGCCCCTCACTTGAGTGTTTGAGACCAGTGGGGCTCAGAGCTGAACAGAGCCTCACAGCCACCTCCTCCCTGCAGCGACCAGTGGCGTCTGGTGAACTCAGCCTGTCTTGTCAAATGTTCTTCACCTTTATTAAGTGCCAGAAAATGACGTGTGTTGTATTAGTCACCATCTTTTCTCAAGCTTCCTTCTTCTTTATTGGCTTAAAGCCACCCCTGAATTTGGGATTTGGTCAAACTGAACTAAAGGTTCTGCTTGAGAAGATCAAGAGAATGAGAAGATCATCTGCATGACCCTATATTGTCATAGATGCTTAGATGGGCTGGAGATGGCAAGGGCTGGAGGGCTTTGCCTTTATCATTGCCTGATATGACATATGAGCTGCAGGTTGTGAGTTTTGGGAACAGCCCTGTATGCTCGTGTTTGTCTCAGCCACGACCTCATCATTACCAAGGCTATCACCCACCTTGAGTCCTACCTGAAAATATCATCAGAGAGCATTTAAGGCATTTATTACTGAGAGCAGAGGTATGCCCATGGTGGTGTACTTCCATCCCCACCAGGAACAGAGCAGCCCAAGCTACAAGTGACTTTCTCACTACTCCAGGTACCAAGGGCATTTCTTCAGCCTGTTCCTCAACTTAGGGAAAGGGCAATATATGCATTAAGGAAAAACATCATCAAAGTGCCCGTAAGCCACGTTAGTCAGCTTGGACACTACTGAGAGCCCTGTGGATGGAAGTGCTTTGTGTAAGAAAGGGATGACGATGCACTAGATACCTCCCTTCCCTCCTGTCTGCACTCTTCCAGCCCACTCTCATAGCTGTGTTACTCTGCCTCTGGAAAGAAAAATGAGATGTGAAAGGAAAAAAGTATTGAAGAAAATCTGGAAATCCAGACGTCTCAGCATCAGTGATGCAGTCCAAGCTTTGTCCTTTATGGCTTGTAACGAGGAGCGTTGGAGCGACTGAAAGCCCTGACCCCCAGCCAGCCATTGTACCTGCTCTCACCTACTTCTCTGAGAGGTGAAGTCTGGAGCAGCTGCTGATTTTCATTTCAAGTCTTAGGGTTTGTGCTATTAATAAGCCTGGAAAATAACCACATGTTCTCTGAATTATGTAACAGATGTTAAATTCCCCAAGATGAAGAGGTGTCAGCCTGATGGAAGAAGTGATGTGAAGACTTTTCTTTTTCCTTTGAGCTGGGTTTCTTCTCTTACTAGTGAAATCGATTATCTGCTGGTGAAGGTAAAAAGAATATTAGTATCACCCCACCAGTTTTGACCTAACCCCGCTGTTCGCCTCCTCTTCGCTTTGCGCCCGTGTTTATGCATTTCTTGCCTTTCTCCAGCATCAGATTTTGAAGACAAGTGCCATCCAAAATGAAGTCCCATTGAAAGAATGTGTTGTGATGAAGAGCTGTTGAATGAGTCACTCCGCTCGTGCTGGCAAAGCGGGACGCGGAGCGGGCCAGATCCTTACGCTTGGCACGAGAGAGCGAGAGAGTGAGAAGCAAAAGAGGAAAGTAAACTTAGGGCCAGGAACTGCAGTGCTTGGCCAGCCAAGGGGGCTGGGTTGCAAATCCTTTCCCACTTAACCGTTTCAGTGACGCAGTGCCACCGAGGTGGGGATGTGCTCACAGCCTTGCTGGGGTGCCGGGAGATGGGCTGGAGGCAAATACAGAGAATGTGCCCTAGGCGAGGGGTTAAAAAGGATTTCACTTCTGTTGTTTTGGACAACCTTTTTTTTCCTAAGGTTGTCTTCTTCCTGGTCCTCCTCTGTCCCAGGCTGAGCACTTGTGGCTCCACATGGAGAAAGGTCCTCAGCAGCTCAGATGGCATTTAACCAGGATGTCTCTCTTTCTAAAATCACTGTCTTATGCCTCTTGGTACATTGCATAAAAAAGGAGGGAAGCTGTCATCAGCTCTGTGTAACACAGCTGAGCAGTTCCTTGGGAGAGACATTTGTAAATGTGGATTGGAGACACTGGGCCCCAAGGGGACCACATTTTCAGTGGGTGTGGATACACAGCGAGACTAATAAATCAGCCTCTGCGCTAATAGAGATGCTTGTGCTCTTGACTGTGACCCTGCTGGCTGCTCTCTCCGAGGGGTGACTTTGCTCAGACATTTATTTCTGAGATCTGCTTTAGCATCTCCCATTACAGACCTGCCAGCATGACAACCGCAAGCGCTTGTTCCAACATAACGTACTCCTTCCTCCTGGGGATGCTTCTGGGGAAATGCAGCTCAAGTCAGAACAAGCTCATGGGGGAAAGTCCTGCTGGAGGCACGAGCTGTGTGCTGCCACCACCGCTGTAAATGTGATTGTGGAGAGGAGCCCTCCTGGATTCCTCGCTCTTTTGTGTCCTGTACCAGGGAGTGAAAGAAGTTGCAGAGAGTGAGTTCCTGCTAAGTGTGAAATTGAACAGGATTGTGAATGTGATGGGGATGTTCTGAGTACTGGGTTCTAATCTGGACAGCAGGACTACCAATCTTGTCCAGGAACACCTGGACAAGTCCGGGTTCCACATGTGAAGAACTGATTGTTGGCTGCTTTAAGGTAGTAAAAAAGAAACGTGTCGAGACCAGAAGACCAGATTTTGAATAGTTTCACCGTTTCCCCACAGTTCCCCTTAGCTCATCCTTCAGGACCAGTTGACAGCCTTGCACTCTGTGTTATTCCCTGCTCACTACTGATTAATGGGCTCCTAATCTCATTACTTATTTCACTATCCAACCAATCTGGAAGATCAACTGTTATCTAGGAAAAAAAAGACAATTTCTTAACTGGCATTAAGTGGCTGGCTAGCGGGGTAAAGTGCAAGGTTCGCATGTAAGAATAAGAGCAAGACACTATTGGCAAGAAACTTATTTCATTATCCAACCAATCTGGAAGATTGTTATCTAGGAAAAAAAAGACAATTTCTTAACTGGCATTAAGTGGCTGGCTAGCGGGGTAAAGTGCAAGGTTCGCATGTAAGAATAAGAGCAAGACACTATTGGCAAGAAAATTTGCTGTGAAAGTAATCTGTAAATTTGCATTATCCAGACAGAGTGGAGTCTGGCTATCAGAGATGTTGCAAAACACAGCGATAAGTGAGATAATCCAAAAAAATGTAAGGACTGTGCTGAGAGCCCAAGCAGAGCCTCAGAGTCAGTAATAACAGTGGTGGTAGTAGTCATAATACACCTTGGAGGTCTCCTCCTGGGTCAGATCTCAAGTGTGCTGGGTGCTGTGCAGTTGCAGATGAGATGGCAAATAAGTTCTTGTTTCAAAGTGTTTAAAAGCCACGTAGAAGGCGAGCAAGGCCAGATGGCTGGTGACAGACGGGCAGGGGAGAAGAGAGGTAACGGCGGCTGGCGCGGGGAGGGTACGTCTCAGGGCACCGGCAGGCTCAGGCTGTTACAGAGGCGGTCTCATGAAGGATAACAAGGTACATGTATGGACCATTTGGGGGTACTTGCCTGGGTGCAAGGGCCAGCACAGTGGAAGGAATAAAGTGATTTTTCAAAGTGTAACAAGAGCCTGGCATTGGCTGGCGTTGCGGGGTGGCTGAAGGCATGGGTTGGTGTCCCAGTGGGAACTGGGGATGGTGGGTCAGCCAGGTACAAACCATGAAGGGTCCTGGCAGTGGAGACAGTGGCTTGGCTTGGATGCAGATGAGAAGAGGGAGCTGTGGAGAGGTGTGTCCATGGTGGTGGGGAATGAGCTTTGCAGGTGTCTCTTGCATGGCAGTGCTGCAGCAGGTGATGTGGTGATGGACAGGAGCTTAGTGACATGGTGCAGAAGGTGCTGGTCAGACTCAAAGGTCTTGTGTGTCACAGCTGGTGAGGAGATGCTCGCTGGAGGGAATACCCTGCTGGGGTCCCGGAGGTTGGGTGTACCTGTGGTGGGTGGTACCTGCATGGCTCTTAGCAAGTGCATGGAAGAGCCAGGGCTCCCCTGGCTCCTCCTCTTGTGCAAGGGTGCTTGCACCCGCATGCCCGTAACATGGGAGCACCAGCAGGACCGAGCTCACTCCCTGGAACAGCAGCAATATCTCCATGGGAGGCAGGTGGGCACGCTCAACTACGTACAGGGACCCTGTGCTAAGGTGGTCCCAGGCTGGGTGCTGGTGGGAGCGGACATGGGGGATTCACAGCATTGCGTGTTCATGCTCAGAGGTGCTGTGCCAGCATCTGCCCAGCACTTCTGAGGAGACGCTCGCAGACGCTGCAGGTCTGCTCTCTTGCGACTACTGGGCTGCAGCTGGAGCCAGCCCTGGATGTTTTGTTTGATCTCTGCCAACTCTGCCTTGCAAAACAGATGAGCAAATCGCTGTTGCCCCCTGGAAGAAGCAAGGCTGTGTCCCAGAGAACACTATTCCCATGGCGTTTAACATTCTCTGCAAAACCAGCTTTTATTTAGAACTGAACATCTGTTCCAGATGTGGTTATTCACCGCCTGCGTCGCTGTGCCTGCCATTGTTGTCCTGCTCCACAGTGAAAGGCTGGCATGAATTATTGAAAGATTGACTTTAAATAAATGATAAAATGGTGCTGTGCGCGCAGTTAAGTTTCTGTCTGCTCCTTACAGAGTCACACTGCTGGCTTTGATGTCCCCACGATGAGCTCGCACATCGCCCGGAACCTGCCGTCTCATCTGCCTGATGGGGCTGATCGAAGAGCCTGGAGAGGGGCAACCCAAGCATGAAGGTGGCCAAGAGGACGAGTCTCTTGGGGAGAAGGAGGAGCTGCAGCAGAGAAACGGGCAACCAGAGTTTCCCTCCTGGCAAGTGACTTTCTTATCTCAAACCATTCCTTGCAAGGGGCAAGCTGGCACTGGGGGAGGTTGGGGGGGGGGGTTGCTTGCTGGGGCAATGGGTGGGGTGGGAGGATGGGGTGAGAGGGATGCTGCCAGCTCCCGAGGGTGGGCAGCAGGGACAGTGCTGGGGACCAGCAGCAGGTGCGTGCCTTGGGAATCTGATAGTGTGAAGGATCCTTAGTTAAAATCCTGGAGTAAAACTTCATCCCAGGGAAACGTCTTGTGAGATTGTGCTGAAAGCAAACGTATCCGAACCATCTCTGTGCACATGATGTGAGGGCAAGGGGCACTCTGGGTTTGATCTCGCCATGGGTCTAAACCAGCCAAACCTTCATTTTTTGTTGGCTCTTGGCTGGGAAGTCCAAATAGATTTCTGGAAGCCTGGTAGTCTTGGAAATAGAGGGCTTTTTCATTATTTTTATTTTTTTCTTCACCATTTTGAAAAATGGCTTGACTCACAGTTGCATGAGGCTGTGGGGATTCACAGCAGACCATCTGTTTCAGCTGTTAGCAGTCAATTTTTTTTTTTTTTTTTTTGGCTACTTTTGAGATACTTTGGGAAAAAATAAGTTCTTTATGGCATTGGAGGACTTCAAAGTCGCTTACATATTTTTTTTTCTCAGAGAAACAATATACAGAGGATGCAGTTGTTATAAAATAATTTCATTTTTATTGGGTTTTCTAAATAGGGAATTTGTCTCCTGTGGACAAGCAGGAGGACACAGTGTACTGTTTATCTCTGCTCCACCATGCATTTGGCTAGTACCTGCCTTGCTCCTGTACTGTGATACATCTACTAAGGAGTTTTTTTTTCTGGGTTAACTCTAATGCAGAAAGGCTTTCATTTAAGAAAATATAGTGAGATTTTCTTTTAAGCCCCCACGTTTCTGGAGCTAAGTACTCACTGATTAAATCAATCTTATTGTCTCCAGTTATTCTACCCAGAAACTGGAAAATTACTCAACTCCTTGACAGGTGTTCACAGCTGATGGCTCAGATTTGTGCATTGAGTGCTGGGGCATATGGCGTGATAAATAATAGAACAAACTAATCCTATTGACACTGTCCACCCTCCAGCCTGCACACATTTATCCTTGTGCCTGGCTCTCACCATGCGACACCCCGTTCCCTGAGCCAGCTCCTCTGAGGTGCTGCTCCCAAGCTGCTGACTGACCGGTTTGGCTCATCAGTGTTTGCGCAAAGTGTCGTAGTGATGTTTTTGTGAGGACCTCATCTCGGCCCGATGGGGAGGTGTCCACCATGGGTTTGCTCCCTGTCTTCTTCAGGTTGCCCAGAGAAGCTGTGGATGCCCCATCCCTGGAGGGGTTCAAGGCCAGGCTGGATGAGGCTTTGGGCAACCTGGGCTAGTGGGAGGTGTCCCTGCCCATGGCAGGGGGTGGGACTGGATGGGCTTTAAGGTCCCTTCCAACCCAAACCATCCTGTGATTCTTCATCAGTGTGTTCAGCCGGTGCTTGTGATGGCACATCGTGCTCGGCTTTGCCCAAGAACCTTGCTGGTGGTTTCCCTGATGCCCGTGTCGGGTTTTAGATGCAGCAAAGAAACTTCCTGGGGTTAAGGGGTGCTGGGAAATGGCAAGGGCTGGTAGCACAAGGGAGGGTGCAGTATCTTGCACGGAAACATGCAATGGGGAGGTGGTGGCAGTTCCTCCAGTGGATGCTGAGTCCCAGCTTTGGGGACTCAAACATGAAGCAATGGGCTGGTAGCGGGCAGAGCAGGGAGCTCTGCACTGGGCTGATGGTTGTGCTGGTTTGGGTTATGCATGCCTGAAAGACCGAGCTGTGGACAGGATGTAAAACATGAGCCACAAACCTTCAAACCTACTCTTGAGTCTTGGGATGGTGGGAGACTGCAGAGCAGAAGGAGAGTATTGTAGACCTGCCCATGACACCTGGGTAAGGTGACAGCCAGAGAGCCATGGAGTGTTTCCAGCCGTCCATTAGGACTGCAGCTTTCAGCAAAATTACAAATGCATCCTGGAAAACACTCCTTTGAGTTAGCCAAAGAGCTGTTATCGTTTCTGGGCGTGGGAGCTGGTTCTGCGCTTGGCAGCTGGGGTGGGACTGTGCTGCGGATGAACCCAGTGTGTGCCACTGCGGAGCGAGCTGGCACCAGGGGACACTGCAGGGACAGCGGCTCCTCCTGTCCTGCTGCCTGCTGCGGGGTGGCACGTGGTGGTAAAACCCAAATATCTCTATGGCAGAAAGCAAAGAGTCCTTAGGATGTGCCCAGAGAGCTCAGCATCAGGTCTGGGCATTTTCACGTGAATTTTTGGGCACGGCCTGGGTCCACCTCTTGTCCTTCGGGTGCGGAGGAGCAGGATGTGTCCCATCGCTGTGTCACTTGCTCTCATTTTGGAGCAAGGCGTGTGCCCTGAGTGATCTGGGGCATCAATGCACCGCGGCGCCTGCTGCGAGCTCGCCAGTGGAAGGTGGAGGAATGCACATCTGGAGGCTTGGAGATGGTGCCTGCGTGGTTTTCATCTGGAGGCCTTTCTGTTGTTGATTGACTTAATTAAAGTTGAAAAAAAAAAAAAAAGAAGCAGACAGGATTGGGCTTTTTTTTTTTTTTTTTTTTTAATGAAATGCCTTGCTTGGAGAGCCAATTTTCATTTTGAAATTTCCTTTAATTTTATTTTTAAAGTTCCCCAAAAAAATTTTCAGCTGCAAACTGAAAGGAGGTGTTAGACTTCATAAACCAAACCCAAATCTATTAACTGACTCAAGAAGCATTTTCTGTTTTGCAAAGTCAATTTTCTGGGGAAAAAAAAAACCACCACAAAAACCTGTTTATTTTCCAAGAAAAAAAACATTGCTTTTTAAAAATTAAGTGAATTCACCAACGTACCTAAGACACCCCTCATGTTTTTTGCCCCAGCATGGAGAAATGTGGGTTGGCGCTTGGCTGTGGGATGCTCTCCCCCTTCACCTTACCTGCTGAAAGCCTGCTCCATGGTACAGGGGCTTTCTGCGGCACAGCTCGATTTGCAGATTTGATGAAGCAGGAGGAAGATGATTAGCGATCTCAGGGACCCCGTTTGTTTTTTGTGCCCCAATATATGTCTGCTTTTGCTTGCCACCATCCTCCTCCTCACTGCATCAAGTCAGACCTTGGAGCATCCCCAAGAGACCCTCTCGTAGCACAGGGCACAGCCCTTCTTGGCGTGCCTGAAAATCACTGCCCAGATCCCGAGTGAGATGTAAAAATAAGAAAAAAATCTTTCCCCATCAGAAAATTTGCCTATTAACACCCCAGACACAAGAGTCTCAATGGAGCTTTTCCCCTCTGAACCAACTAAAATGTCTCGCGCTGATGGGAAGTCTAAAAATAAGCGCGTGCTCCGCAAACAGCTTAAAGATGTTGAGAATGAAAAGCAACAAAGGATGTAAGAACGTATGAGTCACTAAATTACAGGGCTATCTTTCTAAGAGCAAAACAAAACAAACCAGAAAAAAAAAAAAAAACAAACCCTCCCTGCTGAAATTCATTGTGAGTTTGCTGGGTTTGGTTTGGGGCTGTTTGCCCTGCGGTGCAGTCATCTGATTTTTTTTTTTTTTAATTTTTTTTTTTTGTGGGCTGGCGAAGGGGCTGAAACCTTCTCCATTTTTATTCCATAGTGTGCCAGAGCTGCTCTGTATAAATAAGAAGAGTCAAACCAGTCTGCTCAGTGGCACGAGCAGGAGGTGCTTTTCTCTCGCACATGGGCATTTTTGCTGTTTTTTTTTTTTTTTTTTTTTTTTTTTTCCCCACTGGTTGAGCTGGGCTAAGGGCAAGTTAAACCCCCCCCTTGCATGAGCTTGCTGGATGTCAGGCTTTCTTGTGGGGAAGAGTGTGAGGGTACGTTCATCTTGACAGTGTGTTCTTCTGGCCCTGTCTAAGCCACAACTGTTTGGACTCTTGGTCGGGAGTGAGCAGATTTTTGTGGGTGTCATCGTGTTTGTCTATAGCTTTAGTTTGTTGAGATAATGTAATTAAAAGGAATTCTCAGTTTGGGGGTGTTTTTTCCTCCCTTGAAGGTCTCATTTCGTGATGAGCTCCACTAGGGTGGACTCTGTTGCAAAACCGAAGCTTTTTTAGCATTTGCAGATGAGCTCGAGTCAAAATCTTGGCATTTGAGGCAGCAGGAAAGGGGATGGACAGGTGCCAAACCTATGCCTACATCTGATGTTTGCAGCCAGCCCCAATCTCTCTAATCGGCTGAAATGAAACCTTGGATCCGAGCAGATGGTAGGGCTGGAGATGTGACTCTGCCAGCGCTGCCGTGGCCCAGACCTGCTGTCAGCGTGTACCATCCCCTCACCACGGTTTGAAGGAGCTGGAGGCTGCCCCTTACTACCCATCAGCATCTTCATCCATCCTCTTCCTCGCTGTGGCACGGGGAGGAAGGGCAGCAGCACTGGGCCAGGCTGGGTGACAGCCCTTCCCTGAGCCTGTTGCGGTACCCGGCTGGCTCGCTCCTGGCCCAAATAACCCATCGATCAATAAATGGGTTCCCGGAGTTGGCAGGTACAATGAAGGCTGTGCACGGCAATCATAAATCCTGGAGCGGGGCTTGCTCGGCAATGATTTAATCTAGGTAGTTAGTTCTGAAATGCGCTAATTAAACTTCAGGATAAAGCATCCAGTGCGAAAGCGAGATGAATAAAAAAGTAAAAAATAAAAGTTTCTTCTGGAATAATTAACCATCATTAAAACATTAAAATCCAGGCTAGGGAGCAATTGTGTGCCTTCTGCAAAGTGTTTCATCAGAAATAATGGGATGAAATTAAGCAATATGAAAATGTAGGCTGAAAGCTGAAAAACTTATCCCACTCGTGAGACTCATTAGACTGTGAAATGTTTCAGAACCTTCCCCAGGGAGTGGGCAAATGTGTATTTCTCAGGACATTTAAAACTGGACTGGACAGAAACCCCTCCCTCATACTGTGGGGAATAATTACAGACGGTATCATTTCAAGGGGTCTTACAGAACTTTCTGAGTTTTAATTTCAGTGGGTCATCGCTAACTGAACAAAACTAATTTCAGCAGAGGACTATCTCATCTGAAGGACCTGTAAGTTTGACCCTACAGGCTTTACATCTAGACATTTTATAGGATATTTTTAAGACTCTAGCCTCTTATAAAATCATCCACTGGCTTGCCCTGCCTCCCCTTGGACGCTGCATTTATTGCTGCCATATTTATTGCGGGCTCACCTGATGCGTCAGCTACCACTTTCCTTTGTCTCGTAAAAGGCACCTGAGATGAAAAAGAGACCTCACGGTGCTGAGCATCTCCCTACGAGCTGGGTGGTACCCAGCTGTAATCAGTCTGACTGGTGTACAACAGCTTGATAGCAAATTACATCAAGCGATAATCCACTTGTTATTAGAGTGACAGCTCAGCGCTGACAGTGACAACTAGCACCGGTCCCCCCCAGGCACCCAGGCAGCTCTCTGACAACAACCTTCCCTGCCTTGCATAATTTTTCAGTGCATTGCGTTGTCACATTAGTATTAGTCTCTCACCGTATCATTTTCGGGAGTGTCGTGCGAACGGCATGGTGCTGGTTTCCCAGGCAGACCTCTCCTCCCATTGCTGCCCCCCTGCCCGGGGAGCTGCCTTGCTACTGAGGACATCTTCTTAAAAACAAAGGGTTTGACGTGATCAGCTCTGTATTTTAAAAAAGAAAAAAAGAAAAGGACCACTGGCTGGTCTTATTTACACGGACACAAGTTTTGGAGGTATTCTGGATATATTTAGGGATTAATGAGAACTTGGTCCTTTAAAAATTTTTAATAATAAATACAGAAGCCTAATGGATTTTCCAGCTACTGTTTTCAGACATGAAAGTTGGAACCTTTTTGGCTAATGTCTTCCAGAGCTGAAGGAAAGGAAATTAGCTAAAGGCAGGAAATAATCTGCAAATGAGGGGCTTTGCCCCCACTTTGCTCACGTAAGCAGCCCGGATGGAGCTGAGGGAGTCGCAGGTGAAAGTCTTGTGGATTAAGAAAAAAAGAAATGAAAAGGAAAAGGATGTGAAAAGATCGATACGAGTCTCACCCTCCTGAAACAGTGCTCAGTCCCATCGTTCACCTTCCTCTGCTGGTGCTGAGGGCCATGTTGCTGGAGCAGGAATTATCTTCTCATTGGGCAAATGAGAAGGCAAATAATTAAAATGATAAAATTAGAGTATGTAGCCAGGGCTGCACACTCTGGATGGTTTATAAGGGACTTGGACCATGGGTAAATTCCTGCATCTCCATCCAGGCGTGGGCCATGGTGAGCAGGCAGGGTGCGGGCACTGGGCAAGGGGCAGAGGGATGCAGGAATTCCGTGTTTGGGAAGGACGGCTCAGCTGGTGACGCAGAAATAGTTTGGTATTGATGGAGATGGGGTTTCTAGTTTGCACAGGGCGCAGAGAATGCAAAAATCCCTCTGCCCGTGGTTCCTGAGCCGGTGATTGTGTTCCTTCTGATGGTAAAATCCCAGCCTGGGGAATGGCATGAGCCACGAGGCTGGGAGGGAGATGGGCAGGATTTTATATCGGCAAAGTGCAACCCAGGCAGGATGTGAATGAAAAATCCCTGAGCTACGAAATGGACACTCATTCTGAAGGCTTTGCTTGACACTTACATGATGGTGGGACTGTTGTTGTAGGTGTTGGGTGGCTCTCCAGGCTGCTTTCAGGACGCATCCGAGGCAGTTTTCATTGAGTGTTGGGTTCCCATTAGAGGCTCTTCTGCAGTCAACTGCTTTCACTGTCAGAACATCTCTCCATGTATTCAGCCTGAATTGCTTTTAGCTGTGTTTCACCCCACTTGAAGCACCCTGGTCCAGCTTTCCCTAGATACGGCTTTTCCAGTGGGTTTGCCGATACCGGACAGCGATCCAAAGAGCATGTGCCTCTGGTGCGTTCAGAACGGGAAGTGGGAAGACAAGCAAGCTGCAAGGAGCTCCAGCAACCCTCCAAAGATACCTGCAGTAAGGAAAGGGATCTTCTGGCTGATCTGCCAGTTTTAGCCCAGCTGAGAAGCCTCGGGAGGTGCTCAGCAAGCTGGGAGGGCTTCACTCCATGCATTTGCTCTTCCACTCTGGAGACTTCAGGACCCCCTGGAGCTGCCAGCAGCAGGGATTTGGAGCTACCTGCTCTGTTCCTCGGCATCAGAGGGTCCATCAGGCTGGGACATGGGATTAGGGACATGCACACCTTTGTGCATGCAGGAGCAGATGTGGTTTTAGAAACAGCAATGTTTGTAAAAAAAAAAAAAAGAACCATCAGACGACCCCCCCTCCATGCTAAAAAGACGAGTCAACTTCCTAAGGGGCTCAGCCCCACAGAAGTGCTTCCTTTGGGGTCACGGATCTTTTGGGGTCACGGACTATTTTGGGTTATGGACTATTCGGGGTTGTGCTCTTTCCCAACCGCTCGGGGGGGGGGAGAGGAAAAACGGGCGGTGGGAGCGGGCGGAGGATGGAGGGGCGGAGGCAGCATCCCGCGGGGTTTGGGCGGGGGGATGAGGGGGTGG
>NW_010110513.1:0-10133 GCF_000699245.1 Pterocles gutturalis
GGAGTAGATCGGCATGTCTGCAGTTAGCAAGCCTCTGAGTGTTCTGGGTAGCTGGTGAAGAAAAAATGTTAGTGAATAAAACAGAGGGCATAGCCATTTTCATCACTCATATTGTGGTGAGATTTGCCCTGACTGGCGCAGAAGCAGCAGAGACAGCTCCCATAATGCAGCAGTACCTACACAGTTTCAAAGCTGAAAATTGCTTGCAATGCAGTGAAAATTTGTAGAGAATGTTAATTTAATAAAAACCCACTTTGCGTAGTGGTTTCTAATAGTTAGGTCATCTACTAAATAGGCTTAATCTGAAGTGGACTTCTCAGTATATATTGAGTTGAAAATTGAAATTCCCTTCTGCTAATGGGTCCTGCTGGTGGTAGTCATAAAAAGGTAGAGTGCATTTAAAAAATAAGAAAATCCATATAAGTTCTTGCTGGTAATTAGCAAACTGTAATCAGCCCTCATCTCCAGGAGCTTGATTTGGTCAGCCCTATTTGTATAGCAAAGTACTTTGTATTCTAAATAATCCAAGTGATTTACAAACTGGGCTACTCACTGTTAAGTTGCTTAATACAACAGTAGGAGGAACAAGATCTGAATTTTCCCAAATTCTGAGACCTGGCTTTAGCCTTTGCATTTCATGTTGGCTTCAGACAGCAGAAGTGAGAGTAGATACAAGGAGGGGTGAAAAGGGAAAGAATTTGTTACTTCCAGCATCAAAATCTCAAAGTTAAAGCAGCATAGGAAGAAGTTTATTTGGTTGTAATTGCCTGTGTAGAATAACAAGTGGTTTGGAATAGCTTATGTATTAGTGTAAACTGGATATAGTGGGCAGTGGCTGGTTGGAAAGCTTCAGGCAGTTGGTATATTAACATTAGTTGCCGAAACCATCTGGAAAGAATGAGGTGGATGAATGGCGGAAAGGCATCCAGAAGGCCAACCAGATCCTGGGCTGCATCAAAAGAAGCATGGCCACTAGGTCGAGGGAGGTGATTCTCCCCCTCTACTCTGCTCTCATGAGACCCCACCTGGAGTACTGCATCCAGGTCTGGGCCCTCCCACTCAGGAAGGACATCGAGCTGTTGGAGCAGGTCCAGAGGAGGGCCACAAAGATGATCAGAGGGCTGGAACATCTCCCATACGAGGACAGCCTGAGAGAGTTGGGATTGTTCAGCCTGGCTGAAGGCTCTGGGGGACCTTGTAGCCTTCCAGTACCTGAAGGAGGCCTACAGGAAAGCTGGGGAGGGACACTTTACAAGAGCATGCAGTGACAGGATGAGGGGTAAAGGATTTAAACTGGAAGAGTGCAGATTTGGAGTAGATATTAGGAAGAAATTCTTTAATGTGAGGGTGGTGAGACACTGGAACAGGTTGCCCAGAGAAGCTGTGGATGCCCCATCCCTGGAGATGTTCAAGGCCAGGCTGGATGGGGCTTTGAGCAACCTGGGCTAGTGGAGGGTGTCCCTGGCCATGGCAGGAGGGTTGGAACGAGATGATCTCTAAGGTCCCTTCCAACCCAAACCATTCTATGATTCTATTCTCCAGTTTCAGATCACTTGTTTTGGAATAAGAACAAATAATCTTGAATCCCACTGGATCAGTGTTAAGGCCACCAGGTTATATTGAAGCTGGGTTGTTAATTGGTGTTTGCTAGAAACTGGCACACACAGCAGGGATGCTTTGTCTTCAGGCAGGAGAATTTTGTCTGAGCAGTAAGTACCAGAAATAATGCTGCCAGCACTTAACTTCTGCAAATTTGGATGGAAATTTCTCCACTCTGCTTGAGCTCCCCATGTGTGGAATCCTCTTCTAATTATCATCTTGAGGGATAAGCTCCTGTTTGTTGTAAAACTAAGTAAAAGACAAATAAGTGAAACTTGGTGTTTTGTATGTAATCCACAGGTATTGCCTATCAACACATGACAAGTTGCCTCAAAACCTACAGTTAAGACAGAAGACTGAGCTGTTTTTAAATCTGCATGAAGAGCAGTCTTGCTTCCGCTGGCTTTGGTGGCCACTGGTTCTTGTAGAAGAAACTGAACAGTCAGTCCCTACTCACCATCTCAAATAATCTCCTATAAATTTTTTTCTGTACTTCTCTCTCTATAAAACACCCTTCTTCCATAATTTCATTTCCAGGCTGAAGAATTTCAGCATTCCTTACATGTAAGCTGTTTCATGCCTTTGCTTGTCCTTGTTATTCTTCTCTGAACCTCTGGGACCCAGGATGTTGGGATAGGGGATGCTTTTGCTTTTAACTCAGATTCTCCAACTTGATTTACTGTGAGCTCTGTTTAGCACAGCTCAGGGAGGAAGCGTGATTACTAGAGGAAGTTGTGTTAACTGTCCTTGAGGGGAAAAAAACCCAGAGCCTTGTCCTAAATAACTTGTGTAAGTAATTGAAATATCACAGCAAAGAGTTTTGGCAGGCTGAGCAGGCTTGGAGATGGAGAGAAACAAGTGGAGATTAGAAAACAGGGATACCTTTTTAACAGTGGCAGTACTTATTGAGGCAGAAAATTAAAAGGGTTACAGTGGAATTTCTGTCACAGAGGAAAAAATACCAAGATTTGATATTTTCTAAAAGTTTTATTCTACTGTAGCAGTTACTCAAAGTAAGATTTAAGATAGTGATGACTTGTGATCTATTCCCCGAAGGTCAGACTAGGGAATGACTGGTGTTTGGTCAACTAAAACTGCTGAAAGAACCAGATGCATTTCCAAGGGCTGCCTGTTGTCCCAGGGCCTGAATTTTCAGGAAGAGTGAGTACTTATATTCGTAATTATATATTTAAATGCAGATGCACTTAACATCTCTGAAAAGTGGCCCCTGGAGGAAGGGAGGAAAGCTTTGGAGCAATTGGTCACATAGCACATGGTGAGGCTGTGGCAGGTGAAAGGGAAGTGTGTTGGGAGAATTAATGAAGAGAGCTGTCATGTTTCTGCTGGGGATAATGATGGGAAATATGTCCGCGTGGTCAGCAGTTCCTTCACTTCCAGGGTCCACTGGCTCGTCATGTTTGGGGTAGTCTGAACTTTCCCAGGTCGTGCCAGCTGCCTGTTGGGTCTTGCACTTGCTGAGCACAGGTACCCTGTGAAGTTACTCTGAGTGCCTGCAGGGGATGTGCAACTCATTAGAGGTGATTTTGGTGGTGTATCTTGTCCTGGGGGAAAGGGCTTACAGGTTTTTCTCTTCAGTGTTTCCTGGGAGGGCTGTCGACCAGGCAAACTAGATCTTTTGCCCCTTCCCCCACCCAGGTTTCCAGGACCCATGCCCTGCAGAGCAGTCCTCTGCAGCACCCAGGTACATCACTGCTGTAGTCTCTCTCCCCTGCCCAGTGACTCCCGGTAGCTCTCTGGCGATCTCTGCCCAAGGGAAGAGGCAGAATATTCTCTTTTTAGCTTCAGACGTGAGGTTTACATTTGTGAGATTTTTATCTTTTTAAGGCAGGAATATTCATAAGTCGTGTACATAAGGAGTAGGAGATAATGCATTTGAAATCATATTGCAAATCTTTTGGTCTCTAGAGGCGTGAGGGAGTCTGCATAACTCAAGCCTGGTATCCTCAAGGCAGGCTTTTAATTTATCTTCTTCAACAAGCTCCCATATGTGCTTGAAATACACTGCTGGAAGTTAACCTAAATGCTCTGAAAAGCGCAACTCCTTTCACCTGCATTTAAATAATAATACAAAGTTAAGCCAGATCGCCTCCCAGCTTTTCACACAGACATTTTCTCATGTCTGGTCAGTCTGTTGTGATGTCTGTGATGCCACTTATCAGGACACACTTGGGATCAGTAGTGCCTATAGACTGAGTTGCTCTTTTCTATAGCTCCTGAGAATAATGATGTCTGTCAGCAACACCTCAGATGCTGATGTCGTCTGTGTACATGAAAATAGAGCATGTGTTCCACATCTTTAGATTCTTTGTGATTTTTGTCTATATTTTTAACCTGTGACCTTGTTGACCTTGTCATCACCAACCAGTAAACAAGGCAGTACATCATGTGATTTGAAGAGACATTGTCCTGGTTGACTTACATGGAATAGCCTTCCCAGGCAAGCTGCTGTGTGTTCAAGCAGCGAACAAATGAAGGAAAATAGCATATGTAGTGTTAACAGTTTTCCAAAATGTGCATGTCTTCTTTTATGATGCTTAAGTATTCCTTCCCTTAGCCCTGCTGTGTTGGCAGGCTGATTTTCCTCACTCTGTATTGTCTTTGAGTCCCTGATCTAGCGGATAGTCAGAAGTTTTATGGTGGTACTTTTGTGATAGATTCATTTAGGTACTGACACTTACCTGAACGGCATTCACAGGTAATGATGTCTGTCAGACTACAGAAAGACCAGTGGGCAGCTTCTCTTCCACCCATTTCCAAAGTACCCCTGAGCGTACACACACCCAAAGTGAGTAAAAATTCACTGAACCTTCTTTTTCTGCACGCCCTCCTCTCTTATAATTATCACTGACCCTTTTTACCTCCACCTTTGTATAAGAAACCTGCAACCAGCTCTCATTGTCACCGTATCCTTCCCAGGGTGCATTTTCATAAACAGTTTAAGCCAATCTAAGGTGTCCATGCTGCTGCTGAAAGAGGATGTGCTGCCCATCCTCTTCCTGAGCCCTGCTGGGTGGTCTCAGTCCTAGCCTTCAGCTGTCACCAGCCCAGAGAGTCAGGAGCTTTCCCTAGGCTGACATCTAGTGACCTGGGCTAGTGCAGGGGTGGTGGCAGGAATGAAAAAAAGGTCAGTGGAATCCCCCCTTTTGGCAACAGCTTAATCGTAGGTTGATTTAAGCTACTTGTGGAGCTGTGCCCAAATCCAGTACTGCTCCAGAGGGACTACTGTTGGGTCTGCTTTCAGGAGGAGCTGTACAGAGTCATGTGCATTAAGCCATTGTCACTATCAAGGTAAATTCATTGAAGAAATTAGTTAGATGTGTGAAAGGTTGCTCTTTTTCTTTTTTTTTTTAAGCATTGCTTAGTCTGAAAAGTGTCTGGTGTTTTTTTTAAAAAAAAAACACCAAAAAACTGAAACCAAACAACACCCTGCCCTCAAATAAATAAATAAATAAAAAACCAAACAATGTGCAGTTTAAATTGTATGTTGGGTATTTTTAGTGTTTCCTAATGAAGCCTCTACTTTTTCTCATTCCCACCATTTTGTTTCTTAACGTACCCTGAATGAACTCCATCCAGCAGAGGCCTGAGAAAAGCAGGGTGAAAGCTTTCCTTCCTGTACCTGGATTTTTTTCAGTAACTGAAAACAGGATGTAGAATTTGCGTAAGAATTGGTTTCCAGACCACACAGTTAGATACCAAGTGTCTGAACAGCTAGTCTGGGCAAGTGACAGAAAATAAAATTACCTTCTCTGTCTGATCTAAGGATACACGTGGCTTTCTTCTTGCAGTTCCCAGTAACACAGCATATTTCTGTAGTGCAAAGATTGGCACACTTCAGCTATGCTCTGTATTTTAATCGAGTTTATGAGTTGATAGCACAAACACCTGCATGGAGTATACATCTGCAGGTGACCAACTTAGCCAGAAAAGCTCTTTCACATGCAGTGAATAATCGGAGAAAATGCTACACAAGGCAGTGCTTACTAGATACTTTATTATTGTCTTTATCAAACTGAAAATGTAGAGGGCTTTCCCCCTGATTTTAAAGAAAACCAGGTAAAGTATTTTTTTTCTGGTTTTTTTAATGTAATTCACCTTACTGGTTTTTGGGGTGTACACTTCTCTTTTAAGTCCATGGTTACTGTTACAGTGTGGTAAGACAGCTAAGACCCACTGGCTGATAAATCTGGCAAACCACAAAATTCATTTCGTCCTGCAGCTTCACCTGGCTGTGCACCCCAGATGCACTCAAGAGGGCCTTTCTTCCTACACAGATACACAAGGAGAGCAGGGTATTTTAGAGGTAGACTGTTAAACATGGGGATCGTGGGGTAGATTGAACTAGAAACTGGAAGAAGGGACGACAGATGTTACAAACAGTGTCTAATCTTGAGTCTGCACTTTTCTTTTGTATGAGTAAAGCAGAACTCTGGATGGGGAGGAGGTTTCTGGATGCTGAGTCTGTGATTTGTCCTATGAAAGCTGATGTTTCTGTGGAAGGTTGATTTAACATTGTGTATTTGTGTAATTCTAATCATGCTGGTGGGGAACTAGACCGTACTGTTGCCAGACAGGCTGGAGGATATAGTCATGCAGTTGTTGGGTTCTTGTTGTGTACATACCCGGTGTGCCCACCCACCTGGTAGCAGCCCATGCTGAAGTTTCTGTTGCTGTATCTTTGCTTTGGCGTTTATTTGCACTTCTTTGGTTTAAGACAGGATGTGTACCTGCACACTGTGTAATTACTTCCCTGATAGCTGTAAACCTCATGGATGGTAGCTATTTAAATTGTCCTTAGGTAGTAGGCATCCATTGCTTGCAGGCCATCTTGTATGTGGCTGGTAAATGTGGTTTATAACTTTTGCTCTGAAGGAGGATAAAGCACTTAGCTGAAGATACAGTCTTTGGCTGCTGACAATGGTTAATCTAATGTGGTGGTGATGTCAAGCAGGGCTTTGGTCTGTCTTGTGAATAGCTCAGGTGAACAATGTGCTCCCAAGTCCATCTTACATAGGCTGTTGGAGATTGGTGAAATAGCAGTGGGAAGAGACCGTTATTAGAGGTAAATGAAAAGTAAGTCACGAAGAGTCCACAGTTTTAATGACACCACGAAATAGGTATCTAGAGCATGTGGGGGAAAAAGCTTGTGTCATGGAAATGATGATCAATTCCGCTTGTTACAGGCCCGTCAGTATTTCACTGTGACTATCCAGGTCTAGAATAAGTATATGGTTACGAGTACTTCCACAGTAAGTATAGTTAGATCATGTATGTAGAGTGGAGGAGACCACTTGCAAATATTTTCCCATCTGAAGTTTTATGTGGATTTCCTTTTGAATGTCCCACTTAAAGCAGAAGGACACCTGCCTGGGGAATGGAAGGCTAAAATTATCACAGGTCTTTGTATCCAGACAGCATGAGTGGGAACTAAAGACAACCTTCAGAAAAAGAACTGTGATAAAATGTATTAAACATAGGACTGATAATGAGGAGAGAAAACAATTGTAATTTTGAATAGTGTTTTAGTACCCAAATCTACCACCCAACTGCTTCAGCTGTCATGAGGCTGGCTTTTTCAGGCACTCCTGTCCTTCCTTATTCCCATCCCCTCATTTTCCCCCTGCCCTGTCCCTCTCTTCCCTCTGTCGTTCTCAGTGCTGACAGCAAGCTTGGTTAAATGCCTTCTTGCCCTGGGAAGATTAGGCAGGTTGGGATGGGGTGAGAGTTAACAGATTAGTGTAGGATGAGCAGAAACTAAAGCTAGGAAATAATTTACTGGTTTAAAGCATAATCCAAAAAAATTGATCTGCCCAGAAGTGAGGAACTGAAAACTTGTTTTTATACAGTAACATGGATAGATCCAAATTGTACACTGTTGCATTTTGAAATAGTATTGCTCAGGTTAAAACCTCACATATGAATGTGATTCATGACAAAGAGCACTCTATAAAATGTATGAAAAGGTAATAGGAGCAAGATTAACTCTGCTGTTGGGACATATAATTCCATGATGCTTATATTATTGTTTTATTCATGGTACCATAAGAGCTGCTTGTGTCTTGGATCTTGTTCTCTGCTATAGTAACAATCGTATAATTCCTTAGAGATAGTAATTGTTGTATAATTCCTTATATGGACTAAACTGGTCAAGCTTCACTTTAAAACTAATGAGGGCTTTCTTCCCTCTTAGAGCTGTTATTCCTCCTTACTTAGTCTCAAATAAATCAGCCAACTTATTTGTTGCTAACACTGATTTTATGCTGTCTGAATCTCTCTGGTTGTCCCTTGCAATCTTTAGAAGTAATAAATAAGTTTCATGTGTCTAAAAGCATTTTCTTTTTAAAATTTCTTCCTTAAAGCGGCCCAGGCTAGATTTAAACTATGTCCATATGTCTGGTTACTATAGTTTTCTTAGGCAATAGTTTCAAAGTACAGATGAGTGCTATGAAGAGCTTGATGTTCCACAATGTGAATTAACACCTTGCTGCCGCTGGATGGGGATGCCTTGTGCTTCCTCTCCCTGCTTGGAACTACCTTCCCCCCCCCCTCTGAACTGGCACTGGTATTTATCTGTCCACAAGGTAAGACGAGTCAATTGACTAGACCAACAATGGAAAAAATTGAGATAATTTGTTATTTTAGTCAGTTGCATAGTCTCTCTGTGGGATCAGATGAGAGCCAGAGTCCAAGGTAGAAAGAGATGCAAGGAGAGAACAGCTCCTCTTCTCTTAGGAGCTGTTAATTTGGCTTCTGAAACCATACCCCTGTGTCTGTCCTGAAGACAAATTGGGTGTCACTGTCACTGCTGAATAATGTGAGATTGAAGGAACCCAGAGCACAAAAGCTGTACACTTCTTTGTGATTTAACTTTATAAATCTTTTGAAACTTAGTAAACCACTCTTAAAAGTAAGCTATGTTTAAAAGTAAGCTACTGAACTGATTTTCTAGGCCACTGTACTTTCACTGAAGTCAACTGAGCAGCTGTGTGGGTTTTGTTTCTATTGTGTCCCCTCAACACAAATCAAATGATTCTTTCATTTTCTTTCAAGTATTTGCATATGGGGGAGTTTAGTTCATCCTGTAAACACTTTTGTCTATGTAAGCATTATTGATTCTGCTTTTGAGCTCAAAGTGTTGTATGATTACTTTTAGTTATTTAATATGCTCTAAGTACCTTCTAATTTAAGAGCCGTTCACCTTTTTTTTCCCCCTGTTCTCCAAAGTAATCTCCTTTTGTGTAAGGAAAATTACTTTACCTAGTTCAGATTTTTAATTCCTGTACCACTTTTATTTCTGCTTTTCATTTGGATAGCTACCTTGAAATTTGGGAACAATACTTCTCCTACAAATTTAAAAATACTAACCTGATTTATAATATGAAGTAAGACTACCTCTTCAGTGAAGTTCTTTGCCCAGCTGCCATTGTACAGTCATGGACAAGTAACAGAGGTCTACAGATGTACAGCTTGTGTTGAACTAAAGGCATCTGAACAGTCCCTTTTGATTTTGACAATACTCTTTACCTGTGTTTTGACAAACACTTTCTAGTATTATAGTATGGCAGTGTGAACTGTCAATTCCAATAAATTAAGGAATAAAACTTCAGAATGCTCTAGTGTAAAATCTACAAGAGGGATGCAGATTGCTCTTGGAAAACCTGACCCAGACACTTATGCAAATCCTACCAAAAATGAAGCAGGGATTGGTGTCTCAACGTCAGTTACATCTCCAAGACCAAAGCAGCGTACGGTTTAATAATACAGTTAACAACTGTTAATTTTTTGCTCAGTCTTAATGTGTATTTCACCCTTGTGAAAGGAGATGTTCAGTTGTGTCTGCAAAAACTTTGCTTACAGAAGCATTCCAGTTGCATCACAGGGACTTGGTTTAAAAATTGTATAAACTGTTCCCCAAAATGTGGCTAGCAGAAATCAAATTGTTTTCTCTTTACCTGTTTTCCTTTTGTATCTTGAAACATGAACGACTCTCTCCTTTGGAGAGCTGCTCAGGGTAATTACATTTTTGTACATTACATTGCCTAGGGACGTACAAAATTATTTCTTGAAATCTAACCACCTGTTTAGAAACAGTCTCAGTGCGTATTACAGTTCTGCCTCAAACCCAAAAGGGCATGTAATCTTTGTTTTTATCCACAGACAGCTGAAAATGATGTTTGCTCATGCACCCAGTCTGTCCCAGAGAGGCTTAAGACACACAACATTTGCACCATGTAGGACATTTTCCCAGCGCAAAAGAAAAGCCTGTGTAACCAGTTTACTTAGGGGCAAAGAAAGACAGATACAGTCATTGCAGCTGGGAGCTATTCTCCTGTCCAGCTGGTACATTAACTTGTTCCTATTTAGCAGCAAAGTCTGACCCTTTACAGACCTGAAAAGCATGTTCAAAGGCTCCTCTGATTTTTCCACCTATTCACTGCTCTATCAGAAACCTGTTACCTCTCACAATAGCCTTGTCTTGCCTATTTCTGTCTACAAGGGCCCCTCACCGCACC
>NW_010110513.1:10164-13431 GCF_000699245.1 Pterocles gutturalis
CCCCCCCCCCCCCCATCTTCATGTTCTCTCCTTCCTTCTTCTCCATGACTCCAAATATTCACATTGCAGACAGGCTGCCTTGAACCTGGAAAAAGGTGGGAGAGAGCTCCCTGGGAGTCACTCATCTGCCTTTTCCCAGATAAGTTTTACAGGAGCTGGAGGCAGAGGCTGTCCTAGCCATCAGCATCCCCTGTTAGCAGAGGATTGATAGTGTAGTTTCTGTCGGCAAGGCATGTACATTTAGAATGGCTTTCTCTACAGGCTTGATGCACTTTGGCAAACATCACTGTGACCTATTTCTTAAGTACTGGTCTCTACTTGCAGAAGTACGTCTGTTTTCTGTCTGATATGAGGTTATCAATTGATCTGAATCCTTCCTGTGTCTCTTAACAGTTGGAGTGCATGAACTACCTCCCTTTGAAACTGAGTGGTGAGGTTTTTCTGTGGGGGCTTTTTTTCACCTTTTCTAAGACCTCAGCAACCTTTTAAACTAGATCTTTCCTTCTCTCACTTTTCAAGCAGATCCTCACAAAGGAAACTGAGTGCAGCGGCGCACATCTTGCCATCTTAAACACGAGAGCTGCTTAGCTGCCTGGAGCTTGGCACTCTTGGTAAGCGCTCATCCCCCCTTGCACTGTCCCTGCAGGGCTTGTGTCTCTTGCACTGTGTCCACTTTTTTCAAGTACCAGCAAAAAGATGGCAGTGATGCTGCCCTGGACACAAGGCTCCTGGTGGGAGGAACACTGCTGCAGGGAGGCCCTTCACCTTCACCCAGCTGGAGGGTTTTCTGGGTGTGCAGGCTCCACTGCCTGTCCCATTGCCCTAAAATACCCCATTGCCCAGGTGCCGGTGCTGTCTGTCCTCCAGCTCTGAGCACGGCTGCGGGGAGGAGGATGGCAGTATGTCCTCTGTTGCTTTGACCATGGAGGGAAAGGGTTGCTTCACATTTTACTGCAGCACATTCAGATGGTAGTAAACTCTTAAACATGTAACATTTATCATCCCTTTGTGCCTCTGCAAAGGAGTTAAAGCCACATTTTCAGGAGGAAGCAGTAAATAAAGAGGGTTTTTAAGTTCCTTGAAAATATTTGCAGTTTTTCATTCAGAAGCTGCAGTGTATGAATATTGCATGAATATCAGTAGCCAAATTATTACTTAAATGTGCCTTAAAATACCTTCTCAATTTATAACAGAGGAGTACTTTTTTTAAATCAGTTTTTGTTGGGGCCCTGTATTTTCTGGTGATATCTATTCGTTTGAAAGACTTGCTTGAAAAATAACAAGTGGGGAATCACAATAACTTTTAACGAGAACAGAGAAAAGTTATTCAAGGTGTAGATATTTCAGAATCATGTGCCTGGTTTTGTATTTGCTATTCTCCTATGGAAGGAGAAGTTTCACTAATGAAGGAGCACAAGTGTGGTCATGATGGGTGACATCTGCCTTTTTGAGTCAGGTGACTTCAGCAGTAGAGAAGGTGGGGAAGCCAAATAATAATATGATTCAGTAGAGGAAAAAAGTGCAGAAGTGGAGGTGAGGGCTTGGCAGGAGGGTGTGGGAAAAGTGGCAAGCAGAACAGAAAAACAGACGCCGAAGATGGTGGCATATTATGGGGTTTTTTGTCTGGTTTTGTGGTTTGTTTTGTTTTGTTTTTCCTTCTCTTTTAACAGGGTAGTGGTGCACTACCCAAGTCTGAGCAGGGAATGTTTCTGTCTAACTCGCTGTGTTTTCCTCAGGACGGTAGGTCTAATCAGACGCCTAAAAATCTATTTATGGATGTGCACCGCAGCTGCTGCCACTGCAGCTGGCTATGGGAGGGAATGGGGCTGGGATAATGTCTCTACCTAGAAGGATGCTGCAGCCTCTGGGAAGTGCTGGGGTGTCAGAGTGTGTGGAGGGTGTCCCAAAACAGGGATATGGCCCCTGTGGTGTTGGGGTTCATCCAGACTTTACAGGAGCAGAAAAAAAGACTCTTTATTTAAAAATAGTAATTTTAATGTGAACACTGTTCAGCTCACTTTGAGACCCATGAGAAGAACCAGAAAGGTGCTTGTAGAGACACAACTCTGCACATAACAGCATTGCTGAAAGTTATTAAAATGTTAGTCTAGAAAGTAGAAATGGGGAAAAAAAATGTCCAAATAAACGGATTTGTCTTTCTCCTCTGTCCTCTACCAGTCCAAGCAGGACTTGCATATTCTTGAGCACTCTGTCTCTCTCTCTAGTAAGACTTAAGTGATACTTATTGTACACACACTCTCTCTCTCTCTCTCTCTCTCTCAAGATAATTGCTATCAGGCCTCATTCAGTGATAAGGGAACTACCCCAGGAAGCCTTGTTTGCTTAATTTCTTATCAGTACTCTGATTAGATTACTCCAAGTGATAACTGTTCTCCTCTGAATTTATTGCCTTTCAGATTCTTGTAAGCTAGCTTCAGGTTTTTACTCCTTGGTCCTGGTGCTTGACTAGACTGTAGTAATATAGTTTTGTTTATTCTAACAAATCTGTCTTAGAGATGTAGGACTGGAATGTCCTAAAACAGCGGTGATGTACTCAGCGATGTGGAAAAATATGACTAATATCTTACCATTTTAAGGAAACTATCATTATGTCATTGAACAAATTAATGGGTTTTTCGCATCTTAAAATCTGCATTTGGTTTTCCTTCCTCCATTTGAAAAGGATATAGCAGGAGAAGAAAAGCTAACAAGAAGAACAGCCTGTGTGATGAGAGAAATAGGAAAGAGCCTAAAGTATGCTAGGATTAGTCAACCTGAAAAAAGTGAAGTAACTAAGAAGATGCTGGAAATCTGTGACATCGTGAATGGTGTGCAGAAGGTGAATAAGGAATATTTGTGTTCACCCTTAAAATAACATTAATCAGGATGCTCAGTGAAATTAATCAAGTATAAAATACAAGAAAGGAAGCACTACTTTATGTAGCACAGCATGGTACTGTGGGGTTCATTGACATAGAACTGGTGTGGAGGTCTTGAAGGGACTGGGCAGTTTAGTGGATGCTGCTCCTCTACCCTGGGAAATCCATGATTTCTAGAAGCCAAGGGAATTATCCATGGGAAAGATTTCTCTATTTACATGCCGCCTAAGTCTGTGTCAAGACAGAGATTAATGAGTAAAATGGACTTTTGGTCTGACTGTGCCATTGCCTCTATTCTCCCAGGCTACTGAGTTTGTTTACCTGGCGTGGGAAGTGGTCAGTCCCTTTGGTCCCTTGTTTACTTCAGCATTACTGCTAGTGTTACCCG
>NW_010110513.1:13462-43680 GCF_000699245.1 Pterocles gutturalis
CAGGCATCAGCCTAACTGATGGCTTGGGAACTGTCAGGCAGGTTCAGCCCTCACTGCCAGCACTGTGAAACGTCACACTGATTTCAGCCAGCAGCAGGTTAGCAAGTAACATTGGTGTTGATGGTGTCACCTTGCAGCCGCACGTTGTATGTCAGTGTGAGCAGCCCGGGATTCTGTTGATGCTTCTTGACCTATTCAATCTACTTATACAGCTATTTACATAGTTGTAAAGGTGTATTTCTCGTATCATGTGTCAAGGTCTTTTGGACGATAAACTGATTGAACTCTGTCGCACTCCTTCAATAGTTACTTTCCAAATTATTCCTAAGGTAACTTCTTTTAAGGTTTCCCATAGCATTGCAAAATGAGAAATGAACAATCTGCTAGGAAATTGAGTTAGGTATAAATATATCAGTAAGGGCAGAAAAATTTCCGTTCTAGACCTATCAGTTTTCAATAAGACACTGTATTTTCTTACCCATTCTCACTTGTCATTCTTCTTCTCATTTTTCATTAATTTTACTATTTTTAGACAATTCTTATTTTACATGTTTCCTGAAATCACAGAGAGGTTCAGTCCACCCACTCTGCACTTTTCCTAAAAACGCAGTGTGATCAAATTTGCATTAACACCTAGTCAGTTCTCATGGTTGTATGATCCCATCTTCAGTGTATGTGCAGCGCAGGAAAATTTGGGAGGCAGAACCATGAGTCACTTCACCATTAAGCAAAAATCTAAGTTCAAAAAGTAGCCAGTGTCTTTTATTTTAAAGTCTGTGGAAAGGTGCAGCTCTTCCACCTAGTTCTGTCTGAAAGAAATGCGGTTACCAAGGACTCCGTCACGCCTGTGTGTGCTCTGGTTGCCTTTGGGACTACTACTAGAGCTCGTTGCCTGCAGATCACATTGGAAAACATTTGGCTTCCTGAAGGACAAATAAGAGAGGATAAAGAAACTGGAGAAATAATATATTGTGGTGGTTTGCTTGCTTTGCCAGGCTTTCCACCCCCTCCACTGTAACCATTCATGCAGAGAATAATTTGTGACCTTGGCCTCGCTATGTGTGCAATAAGTGGGGTTAGCAGGACCTGTCAGATTTTATGGTTTCTTTGGAATTTTTTTCCCTGAAGGTCTGAATTTTTTAATTTACAATTAAAAAAAATAATAATTGTAAAGACTAGTTAAGACTTTTGACTATTCAGAGTGATATGATGTGGTTTGTAATTGCCAGAGCCTGCCGAGTAGTTATGCTCAGTGTAAGGATGGTGTCCAGAACCCCTTGTTGGTGGGATTTGGGGGGAAAAAAAAAATCTCAACAAGAAGTGTCAGATTTTGGTTTCAGGTAGGTTCACAGACTGTGTCTGCTTCTTTTGGCCTGTAGTTAAACAGGCCATACAACATGCATTCTTGCATGTAGATGGGAAAGAAAAGCAAGATGTCTAACTGTTGGGCTTACTTGGAATTTATAACCTTTATTGGCAAAAGGAGGACTGTATTATGTTTAGTCTAAACTCAACTTGTCTTTTGAACTTTTTCTCTGTTACTTGTCTGTACAGTTTTGGGTTTTCAACTGTGTGTGAGTGTCTAGCTCACTCCTCTGTATTGCACCAGGATTGTGTTGGAGACCCTACTAAGCAAACAAACCCATGGTCCTGTCAGTCAAGAACTAGAGCATATAATGTCTCTAGTATTTCAGATTATAACTTTTTAGTGGATAGTATTTTTTATCTCCAAACTCATGCAGCCAATGGCATTAGGAGGACCTGAAGAATACAGTGTACTTTACAGCAGAGAGAGGTGTGAGAGAGAGGAACATCCACTCCCACGTGGGAAGCTGTAGAGGAGGAAGTTATTTGTGCTATCAGGGAAAAGCCAGCATCGTCCTGGTCTTCTTCTTCCTGCCTCTGTCCTTCTTTCCACGTGTGCTATCCACATGTACTTAAATTGTGCATGTTCAGTCTCTGCATGCTTTCTGCTTCTACCACGTTGCAAAAAAAAGTCTTTGCTATCTGTTATAGCGCTAACCATGGCACTTCTCACAACTGCATCCCTGTCAGGTGGTGGGTGGGGTATGTCTGCAGTAGTGCCTGGATATTCAGGGCTCTTGTGAGACGTGACTGGAGGCGATGGTTTCTGACTGTGTAGCCTCTGGAAGGTGCTGAGGCAGCCCTCAGCATTAATCTCACTGTGGAAAAGGGCTGGCAGAAGGGTCAGGTGCAGCATGCCCCCGAGCCCCTCCTTTCTTCTTGTGTAGGTTACAGTGGGGCAGGCCAGTCCTCGCCTTCTTTTTACTATCTGCCTCTTGCTCTCTGGAAATAGCAAAGGTTGCAGCAGAGCCTGAATGCGAGCCAGAAGCCTTGTGCTGCTATTCCCCATCCTTTCCTCCCTGACCTTCTGGAGCTGCTGCCTTGGACCACGGGAACGGTCCCCCCAGGAGGGCAGTGTCTCCCCGCTCCTGGCCCCAGCTGCTGACTTTGCTGGGCCGAGCCCTGCCTTGCCTTCTCACCTCTCCCCGTCTCGGCAGGGCTGCAGCACACTGCCGGAGGCAGCAGGATCTTTCCAGGGGGCCGGAGGCGAGCAGGCTGGGCGAGCGGGGCAGCCATGTGTGGCCTCTCTGCGCCTCGGCCCTGCTCCTGGAGCTGGGGCTGCCTGCCACCCTCACCCCCCCCAGGTACGTGGGTTTGGGCTGTCGGTGTGGAGGGTGAGCCCCATGGGGCTGGGGTTGGTTTGGCAGCTGGCATCTTACCCCCCTCTGCTGCAGTACAAATTGGAAAGAGCTCCCCTGCTTACGCTGCTGAATGCTGATGTGTGTCTTTTGGGTCCTGCAAGGGTTTCTGCAAGTGCAATGAGTTTTGTGTACTGCAGCTGATGGAAAACATCTTCTGAACAAGCTTTATGTTTTCCGGTGCTTGTCTGTATACTGCATGCATGCATGTTTTGCAGGAGTCTTGGCATACTTTTACCTTCAGAGTTTAACGTAGTCTTTAAATATGACATGCTGGTGGTGAAGTGATGATTAACCAGTTGTACTGATGCAGTATCAGTGCATACGTTCATCTACCTCAGCCTTGATAGCAGCTCAACAACAAAGTACTTGTATCCCACAGCTGAATTGCGTAGGAAACACAGAGAAAAACATTGGAGCAGTTCTGTGTTGATATGGTATCATGTATACGTTACTCTTGCAGAGTTCCTGAATGATTACTAAACCTGCTGTACTTGGTGAAGTTTTGCTTGCCTTGCAGTGCCATTTTAAGACCTAACAGATATTTTTGACATGCCCTCTTGTTCTTGTTCACAGCTGCAATTTGCACATTCTGTGGATCTCTTTCAAAACACGTTGATAGGCAAACACCTTGAAAGTCAATTACTGGAATAATTTTTTTTTTCCTCTTTAGATGACAATCAAAACAAAACCAATGAAAAGAAAGAGAAAAAAATGGTTTCTCAGAAACCCCATGGTACCATAGAATATACTGTAAGTATCGGTGTGTGCTTTGTTCATGTCTGCTTTTTGAAAGTGGAGTTGTTGAGGTTGAGAGGGAGCCAGTGGCACGAAACTGAAAGCACTAAGTGAATACTGGCTGCAGTTTGTACCAATCTCAACAGGGATTGCTCCAGATACTATTGTGTGAGGAGAGCTAAGCTCATGTCCTGAACCACTGCTCAACCCAGGTCCTCTGCCTCTTCTCACAGCTGCTAGTCCTATTTTCACTTCTGCACCATGGCTCTTTTGTAGAGCAATTGATTTTGTTATCTGAAAATTATTTTCATTCCACAGTGTTGCTTAGATCATCAAGTGGTTGGCTTATGCTTGGTCCTGAGATGATGTGAGACTTCTTTCTCTAAGCCAGAGCAGGGTGGCAGCATGCTACTGCGGCAGCTCAGAGAACTGGCTCTGCCCAGAACGTCTCTGTGTGAGCTGGCCAGGTCCCTGAGCAGGGGCTGCACCCCACTCGCCATTAAGCAGAGCGACTGTGAAAGGAGAGTGTCCCAGCTGGGAACAGCACAAGTGCTCGATTGTGCTGTGACTGCTGAAGGCGTAATGAACTTCCCAGGGCATGTCCTTTACCCACTTGTTGGACCAGTTCTAAATATGGTGGTGCTGCTTTAAAGTTTTATGAGAAAAGGAGAGGGACATCTGTAACACCTCTCTATTTTATCTTCTGTATAGTTCGAGAGAATATTTTTTCTTTTTATTAATACTGGCTTTTCATGTAAGCTATTAGACAGGGTGTATTGAGATCATCAAATCTATTCCCTGCAAGCAGTCTGTTAGATGGTTAGTTCAAGTGGTGTGCTGAATGTGCTCGCTGTGGTATGTTAACCTTCAGCTATTTCTTCAGGCTGGAAATCAGGACACCATAAACAGCATAGCATTAAAGTTTAACATCACCCCAAACAAGCTTGTGGAGCTCAATAAGCTTTTCACACAGACGATTGTGCCAGGCCAGGTAAATCTTTTATGTTTTTTATACCTGAAACTTGATTATTTGCTATGTATTTAAAAGCTTTTTACTACTTTCATGTCTTTTAGGTACTTAGATACAAGGATAATGGACAGTAATTTAAATCCCTCAGAGGGGTACTCACTAGACCATTACCTGGAGCTGGGAGGGGGGGAGCTTGGTAATTGCTGTATCTGACTTCTGTTACTTATTTGCTGTCCCTAAAGCTTAAAGATGACTCTGAAGCTCAAGAGGGTAATGTAGCTGTTGCAAGAGAGTCAGATTCTTGTAAAGCTTAGATAAATGCTATATATAATATATTAAATAATTAGAGAGTTAGATACAGTAATTGAAATGGCTCTTTGCCATTATGTTGAGGATGAGTCAGTCTCCTGTAAGATGAGAAATAAATGGAGATAGACTGGTTTGGGGAGAGTCAGTTATTGGAAATGCAAATGTGAAGGCTAACACCTGGTTCATGAAGAGCAGACCTCTACTTCTGCTTCATGGACATGAAGAGGTTGAAGCATCTTGATTTGCAGATGGCGAAACTGAGGCACAAAGAGATGGCATGACTTGCCTAAAAATACACAGCAGACAAAAGCTGTGATAAGGAAAATGGTTTTATTTTTCTGAACATTTTTAGTTAAAAATAAACTGTGAACATTTTATAACTTAGAATTATCTTTCTTTGCTCTGTCACTTGCAACAAATTACTCTATTTTTATTTGGTGTGGAGGTCCAAAGCTGTACTGCAGTTTTAGTACTGCTGTACTGAAAATCTGGTATGTTCACTGTAAGGGAATGTGAAAATGCAAACAGAGCATTTTATTTTTATATGCACTTGTATTAGCGTAATTTTTTTTTAAATGTTGTACATGATGCTAAAATGCTGGTTCATATAAAGATTTTTTTCTTAAATTTGGAGATGCAGCTATGTTTTTGGAAACAGACAACCTATAGCAAAGTGTTACACACTTTTAGCACTAAAAATCCCCCATCTTCAGCAATGGCCTTCTTTTTGGACCAGAGTTTGCTGTTACAAGTTAATGACTGTTAATAGTTGTTTTACGGTTACTTTTTTATTGTTGCAAGACAACCTGGGGTTATGATTCTGGGGGGGGGAAAAGGGGTTCTCATTCAGTGGAAAATGTTTTCTTTTCTTGCCTGTGCTGCTAAACAAAACATAGAGCTAGGTCCTGTAATTAATTACACCTGCATGTGCCATACCATCACCACCTGTGAAGGACTGTAGAATAAGTGGTTGTTAAGGAGTGCATTGCAATAATGAGTGATCAGTATTGGGTTGTCTTTCTAGTAGAATGTAGTATTTATAGTGAATAACTTTTTGAAGCTTGTGTCTTACTGTTTGGATGTATGTGTTTGTATTTAGATTCTCTTTGTGCCAGAAACAAGTGCTGCAAGGCTCTCTTCTTTCAGTCCTGGTGCTCCTGTTTCTCCTTCATCATCAGATGCCGAATATGATAAGCTCCCAGTAAGTCAAACATTGGTTCACTGGTCTTAAGCTCACAAAATAACTTCTGATTCTGAAGCTGAGATTCAAAGCTGTGTAAATAGCATTTTTTTGAGGTTCCAGTTCAGACCTCTGTAGTGTATTGACTAACACTAATTTTAATTTGCTGAGCTACAAAATTTACCATCTCTTTAAAATATTCTAAGTTAAGGGAATTCTGTCTGACTGTAGAAACCCAGTACAAGTTCAGTTGGGCCCAGAGTCTATCAAAGCAGTTGAAAATGGTGTAGTGTATAGTTTTTAAAGAATAGAAAATTAAATATGAAGAATTATTTAGTGTTTCACCCTGGAGATTTCTATGCTGCTCTGCAGTCCAGAGCTTTGATCTTGCACTGGCATCCTTGAGCACAGAGGCGGTTAGTTTAGTCCAAGCAGTCAATTTCTTTCTATTTAAGTGTATTATAGTGGTACCCATATATAGATTTGTCTTATATAGACAAGGCTGCTGGATTTAATCTTTGTGAAAGGTCTTGACATAGCTGATCTTTCATTTTCCTTAGAAGGGTGATTGGCCATGATGACTTTAGATAGTAGTTTTAGGGAGCTTAGCTGTCCACCTGCTGATGTTAAAGCAATTAGACTTTTCAAATCCTTAACTAATGAAAAGGAGAGTGAAGAGAAACCTGGAGTGAATAGCTGTATTTAACCCAAGTCTTAACGCCTCTGTGCCACCTGCAAGGGACATCACACCAGTGCACTGCGTGCAGAGGTCTTCAGTGTAGATGAGGTGGCAGGATTGGCTGTCTCTAAATGAGATTACCTCACTGAAATTGGGTGAGCTGACTTGCCTTGGCATTTTTTAAGTTCTTGCCTGTAACAATGTTTTTCTTTCACACAGAATACTGCAGGAAGTGTACATACATACATGACCACCACTTTCCTTCCTTAAGCAAAAGGAAATTAGTTGGTTGAACCAGGCCTTTTAGTTGCCCAAAATCTAAAAATATATGATTCTGGTCCTGTTGCTCTGCACTGAACTTCTTCTTTTTTTAAGGATGCTGATTTGGAAAGAAAGGCCTTCAAACCAGTTGAGAGAGTCCTGTCCTCTACTTCAGAAGAGGATGAGCCTGTGGTTGTCAAATTTTTAAAAATGAATTGTCGTTACTTCACAGACGGTAAGGTAGGTGGAACTTGGCCTTTGGGCATGGTTTGAGATTCTTTAAAAGCAAAATCTTTTTGGATAAGTGAGAGATTAATACTAGGGGAGTCAGACATGCTCCGTTTTTTTAAAGAATGTAAATGTTATGGTGGCTTTATCTATCACTGCTGTTTATTGCTACCATGATAGTATGCTGTATCATTTTCTTCTTTCAATTGTTTAATCTGTTGTTATAACTGCTTTTTGAAAGAAAAGGTCTCCTGCCCATCTTCATTCCCTTACCGTGTCTTACCAGAATTATCTGTTTGAGAGTATATTGCTAGATACATAGAGAAAACTGCACTTCAGAGTTATGACGTGTCAGGACTAGTTGTTCAGTTCCATCAAATTGTGCAATAGCTTTATGAAATGAGCTTATGCCTATCTATTTCATTTATGACTTTAAGATAAACTTTAACTGTTTCCAGAGCAGTGTTTCCAAATATGTCTATATTGCTTCTCCACTTGTTTATCATAGAATGGTTTGGGTTGGAAGCGACCTTGAAGATCATCGAGTTCCAACCTCCCTGCCATGGGCAGGGACACATCCCACTAGACCAGGTTGCTCAAAGCCCCATCCAGCCTGGCCTTGAACACCTCCTGCAAACCCTAATAGAAAGAAAATTACACATTGCATGATACAACCTTTTATTTCTTTTTCTTGCAAGTGTTCTTGTAACATACATGTTCCCACTGGGACTGCAAGCCTAAATTTTACAGCAGCTGTTTTGGAAGTGAAGGCACAAAGCTTGGGCAGTATTTTAACCCTCTTTTCTTCTCAAGGTTACGAGACACTGTCGTCTTGAACTGTCTGCTTTAGTATATCTGCTCTTGTTGACTCTGGTTTCAGTTAGATGTCTGCATGGTTGGGTTTTCAAGTTCTCTGGAATTTCTAACACTGGAGATGCTAACCATTGTACTTTAAAGATATTTTTCCCTTAGTCCTGACTTTTGTAAGATGGATGTGTTTACGCCTACAGTGTTTGGCTTCTTTTCGAATTGAGTGGATGTAGACTGTATTTATGCTCTGCAATTTTTCAGTCTGCTGTTTTGTAGAAAGTAATAGAGGGCTACTTGGTGTCTCACATGTAAATTAGGCCAATGCTCTTGCTTTGTTATGTGATGCTTGCTAGATGCAGAGGATACAGATTGCCAATTTTGTGGCTGCAGGACTGAAAAAGTAATTTGCAGTCAGAAAGTTAAAAGTGGGATGGCTTCTTTGCCAGCATAGCTAAAATCCCTTGTTGCCTTGCTTCCTGCAGTAAGTACAGCTTACTCATATATTGCTCCTCTGGCTAAACAGAATTACATATCTGCAGGAGAAGCCTTTGCATTTGATATTGATTCTTTCATCCAAACACAAACCAGGCACGTGTACCTGTGTGATGCAGGAGAAGCAAATGGAAAGTGCATACAGACTTTGCTTTACAAAGGATCGGGCACACATGTACTCACTTGCCATCAGCTTGACCTCTCCCAGATTTAAGAAAAACAAACCAAGCTGGTGGTCCTTTACCTGCCTATTTGTTAGTCTTCCTTGGCTTGCCTTGCAGATCACCTTGGGTAATTAATAGTATCTACACTGTAGGTCATCCCTGTTGATCCGTGTGGCTCCTGTTTGTCAGATGTCATAATTTACGCACAGCTTCTGAATTGGCCTGGTGAATTTTTTAGCTTGCCTGAAAGAGAGGGTGCAGGAACAAGACACTGGAAATCTCCTTTTTAAACCTTGAAAAATGGTTAGTTGCCATAGGTTGAATGCTGAATAATGGCTGAGGCAGCCTCTTACCAAATCTGTAGCTGGAGCACATTGTGAAGAAATAAGTGTCTTCTACAGCTGTGCAAAATATGCTTGGATCAGTGGTAGTAGCTGCTTCTAGATCGGGGAGAAGCTATTTCATATTAGGTCCCTGTATATAGAAGCTTTTTGCATGTACCTCTGGGAAAGCAGATAAAGGCAAATTGTAATATAGGTGAATATAGTAACCTTGACATTTCCATGAGTAAGACTGCCTTCAGGTATGCTGGTTGCATATAAATTCAGGTATCATATGAAGGTGGCTGCATCTAGAATAAAATGGTACTTTTTTTTTTAATCCAGCAACCTATTTTGTCTGAGCTTGATTAATAATCTGCAGTTTTATCTTGTAGCAGCCAGCACTGAAACTTGAATAGTTCAGATGTTTTTCCTTATCAGATGGGAATTTGTGTGTCACTAGGCAATCTTTTTCTTTACTCTCCTTACAATGTCTGACTTGATGCAGTTGGAAATCAGGATGTTCTGTTAGCAAACATTGCATGATGGGATGTAAAGAGGCAGGAGAGAGGTTTTTCTTTTTAGAATAGTAGCCTAAAATCCATTACCAAATTATAAGTGAATTACATGTGATGTGCTAACTCTTCCTTCTCCCATTTTAGGGCGTAGTTGGAGGAGTCATGATAGTAACTCCAAACAATATCATGTTTGACCCACATAAGTCTGATCCTCTGGTAATTGAGAATGGCTGTGAAGAATATGGGCTCATCTGCCCCATGGAGGAGGTTGTCTCAATAGCTCTCTACAATGACATCTCTCACATGAAGATTAAAGACGCATTGCCATCGTAAGGAGTGTTCTGCCCTGAATTTATGTTTACAGATTTTCAGTAAGAATCATGGAAAGGAGGAGGGGGGAGTGGAGGGGAAGAGTTTTAATGCATTAGAATAAAACAAATCAGGGAAGGAAAGTGCCAGGAAAGGAATGATTCACTTGTATTGTTCTTCCACTTTCTTTTAAGAACACTTCAGTGGCAGTAAATAGAAATGGGTAATGAATATGAGAACCAAAGTGCAAAGAAGATCAGTAAAAACCAGTAATTAAAGGCATTGGTGGGATGCCATGGCTGGGCTCTTGTACTGACACGTCTCTGGGATTATTTCAGTGGAAGTGAAGAGGGTTAGATCTGAACCATTTGTTGTGGTACCAGGACTGTTCTGAGAGGTATATTTAAAATTTTTTAAGATAACAGCACCTTAACTGCCATCTTCAATACTTACAGAAATACCAATCCGTGGAATACTTCAACTTCATAACCAGAACTGCATTGGTAGTTCGCATTTATAATACATAATAGACTTTCTGGAGTGCTCTACTTTCATTTATGCATAGTCTAGGCACTGCTTATGTATTTGTTCTAAGCAAGGCTTTGTCCTTATAGGCAACACTTGTTTGACCAGTGAAATTAATCTACTCCCCTCCACATTCTCATTTCAAGAAAAACTTTCCAGATATTTGTATTACGCTCATTGTTAGTGTCTAATAACTTCTTAGTAACTTTTGAGTGATGAGAATCTTGTATTCTCATTCAGCTTAGACTTTTTAGCAGTAATGAAGAGCTCAAGTTGTATACTGTTAAGTTTTTAAGAATTTCCACTTTGAAATGTTTTATGATTGTCCTGCTTTAAAAAGAAATCTCTGGGGAAGTCTGCATTCAAACAGTGTATTTGAGTAATGGAGAAAAATAAAAGGGAAGAAGCAACTCTATTGCCTGTTACTGTTTGGCAGTAAACATGTTCAAACAGGGTACGGCTTATCTCCAATTTGCTTTCTTCTCAAAAATACATTTGTACTGACTAGGAAAGCATGGATCATTGTAGAAGTTGACTGATTGTCAGGTGTGGGAAATAACAATATCAATATGGTATGAATGACATTCCAGCAGCTAAATACATGTCCTGTGGTTTTTTGGTTACTAAACTTCTGATGACTTGCACATTGTTATTACATGTGTACCATTTCTTCACCCATGTGGCATATTCTGCCAAGTGGTTTACTCATTTTATTTCAGTATTATCCTTTCCACATTTTTCTCCATTTTCTTTAAAGTCACTTATTTCCACTAATGTATCTTTATTTTGGAGAAAAAAAATTTTTGTTGAGTTTCAGAGCTTAGGTTAAGTTGGTGTGTTATTTATTTTTTCTTTTCCATTTTTTTCTGTTTCCATTTTGCTTTTAACATCCTATGTACATCCATCATTTTCCCTGACAGTGACATACCAAAGGATCTTTGTCCTCTGTACAGGCCAGGAGAATGGGAAGACCTGTCCTCTGAGAAAGATATCAATCCTTTCAGCAAATTCAAATCCCTTAACAAGGAAAAGAGGCAGCAGAATGGGGATCTATCCACTGCTCTGGGTGCCAAACAGATAAAGCCTTCAGATAAGGAAAAGTCTGTTGATTTTGAAGTTCTTCAGTCATCTGAGAGCACAGGCTCAATCAAGTCAAAGTCACTGGAGCTCCCCAACAACATTACTGCCACTGAACATTTGGAAAAGTTTGCTGCGGATCCATGTGCCAAGGAGCCTTCTGGGGAAAAAAATATTTCAGATGTCAAAACCAAAGAAAAATCCCTTTTGGGAGAAAGAGAGAATGACTTCACTGAGCTGGAAAAGACATCATCTCATATGGATACAGGGTTGGACAGGAAAATCTCAGTAATGGAAGGCTTGCTGGCTGACCCCAGGGAGTTGGGGAGAACTAAGCAGCAGGTAACCAAACCCACTACAGAAGTCCAGGAGCACTTGACAGTTGATTCCTTGGAAAAAAAGGACAGTGTTGAACCTAAAGCTGACTTAGACTTAGAACTGTGTGAAAAGCAAGATGTTATTCCAGAAGTAAATAAATGTGTCAGTTCCCCAACAGGTAAGGTGGAGACTGCATTGGACACTAAGAAAGAGATAGAGAAAGATAAACTTATTGAATTTTACCTCAATAAAGATGGGAATGGGTCTCAGTCATCAGAAGACTTACACAAGGCTGAAATCCAGAAAGGTGAAAACAATAAAGCAATTGGCATAGACCTAACACTTAGCTATTCCAAGTCCCAAGCTAATGAAGTCCATACAGTTAAAAGTATGGAGCTTAGCTGTGTTGAAAGGAAAGCACCTTCGTTAGAAATCAGCTCAGCAGCAGCAGAGGAAAAGGATCTGAAAGAGTCTGTGGACTCTTCATTAGTACCAGCTATAGACAACACCTGTCAAGAAACACAGTTAGACAATCAATCAGAAATCAGACTGTGGCTGCTGCAGAAAATTCAAGTGCCAATTGAAGGTAGGTCTCTGGTTATCCTTGTTTCCTCTGAGACTTGGACAGCATTATGACGGTAACCTTTGAATTTTTAGCCCTCTGCTCTAAATTTCCTCTTTTTGTAGTACCTGGTCTTTTTTATTTTACTCTTGTATATTATATTTTTATATTATGTGCTATCTAGAAGAAAAAAATACCTTCAAATTCTTTAATCTTCTAGTTTGATAAGTACCTTGTGTGCTCTTTACATATTCAGTGATCACTGTTTATATAAACTTCACCTCTATTTACTGGCTTTAAGAAGGACAGTAAAATGTCATCCAGCTGCAGTATTGACAGGGACACTTCATGGCCTAGGAACTGTCACTCTGTATTGGTAACTTCTGTTGCGTCAGTGAAGTCTACTATTTCCTGTAGTATCCAAAGTGGCAGTGGATTGCTGTAAGGGGGGGGTACCAAAGTATTCTTGACACTACTTGCATCTGCTTTGTGTCTTTCATGCTACGGAAACCCTTAAAGAAGTGATAAATAGGAATATATAGAGTCTTACTGACTGATCATTTTGTCCTGATTGGTCATTGGTTTAGTATAAATAAAATTCAGGCTGTTACTGGAAAGCATATAACAAAATGAAGTCTCAGCTTAGATAGCATGTACACATACTACTGTTTCTACTACAGCCCAGTGCCTCTAAGTCCTAGTCCATCCTGGAGTGCCGATGCTCCTCTCTTGGGATTTTAATGAACCAGTGGACGTACCTTTGATTCATATCAGGTGGTGGGGGATGATTAGATTGGAAGTCTTTATTTTAAAAACAATTGTTCTTAAAATTATTTTTGCTTTCTTTTGAAAGGGTTTGTATATTGGTAGCTGTATATGTGTACTCCTAAAATGAATGAGGTAACTTCAGTGTGATTGAGGCTATAGTTTAATAAGCAATTTTTTTTTTTTGTAGCACTAGCAATTTAATGAACTTAAACTGCTCTTATGCTTGACCCTGTCTTGTGCAGACAAAAGGTGTTTGCATAGCTGACCGTCAGAGTTGAGGACCTGATCGACCTCTGTGTGTGTGCAAGGTTACCCTATGACTGGATGAGTTTCCTGGACCCAGTCAAACACTGTCACCTTTACTTGCCCACTTCATGTTGCAGTTTGCACCTAGCCTGATCATCTTACTCATTTGTTTTACAGGGCTATTCTGTACATAGCTGTACAGCTGAGGTGAATACAGGCTGTGACGAAATGGGAATAACTGGCCACAGTTTAGGATGAACAAGGATTTATTAAACCAGTTTTTCTATTGAATAACATGTCAGGTTTAATTTTATACAGTGCCTCTGAGTATTCCTTTGCACAAGATTGTTAGTCTTTGTGACAATGTTTTATCAGTTGCAGTATTTGTACCTTCCTGTAAGCAGCCCTTTTCTTTTCTTTTGTCTCTCATGCAGATATGCTTCCTTCAAAAGAGGAGAAGAGCAAGACTCCTCCAATGTTTCTGTGCATTAAAGTAGGCAAGCCCATGAGAAAGTCCTTTGCATCTCAGAGCACCACCATGTCTCAACAGTACAGTAAAAAGATAAAGCAACCAGAGTACTGGTTTGCTGTTCCTCGGGAAAAGTAAGCTGCAGTGCATAACACAAAAATTTGTTTGTCTCTTATTTTTTAAAATGTGTAGTGCTTTCTAGAGCGGAATCTGACTTTTCCTACGTGGTCCAAGGTGTGAAATGCAGCAAGGATGCTGAGATGAGGAGAGGGGTGCCCTTGTTTCATTGCATGCCAGAGAGATAAAAGAGTGTTTGTTGCTGGCCTGATATGGATCCCAGTGGGAAGGAAGAAGGGATCAGGTGCCACTTGGAAGATGAAAAGAGGGATATATGTGCAGCTAACACATGATAAAAGCAACGGGGGGTGATGTGGGTTTTGGCCATAGTCTAGGAAGTGAGAGAAAGGGGAAAAGGGGAGCAGTGGCAAGACAGGCAAGGAATCCACTAAGGTGCCAGTGCTAAAAAATAGGTATTTCACATGAGCAAAAGGCATGATGTGGAAAAGAGAGACACTCCTAACTGAACAGGTGTGGCTATTTCTGCCTTCAGGCCCATTAAAAAAAATGTCCCTTTCTTCGCAATAAAATCCATTTAAATGTTGTTTTGTATGCCCGTAGGGGTCTATGTATGCATAAATAGTACTATAGCCTGTGGCCTGTGCTCTTCCACATGAATCACACAAGAATTTTCACTGGCTGTGAGGAATCAAATCCCTGGTCCTCTTGCTGGAAGGCAGCTAGAGCAACTCCAGTCTGTTGATGAACCAAAATAGGGAAATCAGTTATCACACTTCTGGTGAATTAGGTACCAGGAAGGAAGAATCTGAACTTGTAATTAATCTCTGAGATGTCTCTTTAAGATGCAGTCATTTTTGTCTTTTTTAAAAATAATTTTTCAGAATATTTAATTTTATTTTCAAATTTGTAGCATGTGTGTTAAGTGTTTATTTCTTGTATTTTAGAAATGAGTGTTTTGAGCAGACTAGTAGTGTGGAAGTTGCTGACCTGGGGGAGGAGGGGGAGAGGTTTAATCCATTTGGAATGTGGCTATCAGGAGTGTAGCTGAAGATAGCTTTTGGTTTGCTTGCTATAAAGTCCTTGGCTCCTTAGGGATTGCAAAAGGGCAGATTCAGAAAATTCTAGGTTGAAGTGTGAGTAAATACTTCAAGGAGTTGCAGTGATGCTGTAATACAACACACGGTCAGTTATTGCTTTGGGGATAGTGTATCTAATGCTGAATAAAGCTGCTGAGCTGAACTGAGGTTGTCTCTGATTGTTACTTTGTGCAACAGGTAAATCTATTAAGCTTCTTAACACAAACTTGCAAAACAGCTTCTTCACTTGTCATTTTATGAGCAGAAATTTTCTGATTAGTGAGGAGACCTAATCCATATATAAACTGAAATGTTTAACAACTGGTTTATACTTAAGCTTTTAGAATGAGGAAAAAGTAATTTCTGCAGTGAGCTGTTGCAACAGCACTTTGCCGTGCTGGCTGACAGGCCAGCCCTTTGCTGGAGGGGCTGCTGTTCAGGTCTTGAGCAAAATTAGTGGTAAATGTAGTGTAAGCTTGGGTTGTTTTGGTGCTATTCATGCATGCCTGTTTTAACACCACAGAGGTGCATAAAACGTCATTGGGGCAACAATTAAATGTGATACCTGGTCCTTGGTATTAACGCAAGACATGTCTTGGCCTCACAAGTCAGTGTTTTCTCTAAACTCTCAGATGTCTTCCCAAAGCAAAATGCATCACTTCCTACCCACTGGTGATGTTCTTACACCAGCATTGCACATAATTACCAAGCACAAATACAGGCTGGACAGAGAGTGGATAGAGAGCAGCCCTGAAGAGGAGGACTTGGCGGTGTTGGTTGATGAGAAGTTGAACATGAGCCGGCAGTGTGCGCTTGGAACCCAGAAAGCCAACTGGATCCTGGCCTGCATGAAAGGAAGCATGACCAGGTCAAAGGAGGGGATTCTCCCCCTCTACTCTGCTCTCGTGAGACCCCACCTGGAGTACTGCATTCAGCTCTGGGACCCCCAACATAAGGAGGACATGGACCTGTTGGAGTGAGTCCAGAGGAGGGCCATGAAGATGACCAGAGGGCTGGTGCACCTCCCATATGAGGACAGGCTGAGAGAGTTGAGATTGTTCAGCCTGGAGAAAAGAAGGCTCTGAGGAGACCTAACAGCAGCCTTCCAGTACTTAAAGGGGGCCTACAGGAGAGATGGGGAGGCACTCTTTATCAGGGAGTGTAGTGATAGGATGAGGGGTAAGAGCTTCAAGCTGATAGAGGGCAGGTTTAGACTAGACATTAGGAAGAAATTCTTTACTGTGAGGGTGGTGAGGCAGGGGCACAGGTTGCCCAGAGAAGCTGTGGATGCCCCATCCCTGGAGGTGTTCAAGGCCAGGCTGGATGAGGCTTTGAGCAACCTGGGCTAGTGGAAGGTGTCGCTGTCCTTAGCAGGGGGGTTGGAACTTGATGATCTTTAAGGTCCCTTCCAACCCTTCCAACTGCTCTATAACTCTATGATTCTGCGATCAGTGTTGCATCTTGAGTGCCATGGACAGTAGGTAATTTGGGATAGCTTTGCAATATATTTTTGATACAGTGTATCAAAATAATTTACTACGTTTAAAAACATCTGGAATGTACTTTATATTTGTGTATGAAAATACCAAATACCACTCTCATCTCATTGGCCGTAAAGAAGCATAACTAAAACACTGTCTGTCCAGTGCAGTCATGGTAGCTTGTCCAGCATTATAATGTTTTGTAGTAATTAAAAAAAAAATAATAAATCAAGCCTGGATTCAGATTGTGAAGAAATTGATGTGCATGTCTATAATCACAGTGTAAGTTAAATCTTCCTCTGATTTGTATTTAATTAAATTTTTCCCTGGTCTCTTAATGTTTGCTGTTAAAACGAGCTTCTGTCATCAGGCCCTGTAGCCTGCTGCTCCCAGTGGAGCTGTTTGTCCATATGCAGACTGCTGCTGCTTTCCTGGCCTTGGCAGGCTGTGGGAAAGCTGCACTGGGGGGTGGAGGGGAGAGATGTGCTTAGTTTTTAAAATTTTAATTTTTTTTCCTTTTTAATGGAAGCATCTGGAAACATTATTAATACAGAGAAAAGACTGTTTAGGCTGATATTCTTCATAAAGGCTGTCAATAAGTCTTAAATTTTGTGTGCCTTTTGTGGCTTTGTGGTTTTCTCTCTCCCTGCATGGCTTCCCAGGTGCTGAGAGAGTCCTGGCATACGTCACCCTGTGACCTGCACAGCACGGCTGAGTTAATCAGTGGCTCTAGGGCTGCTTTGCACTGCCAGCTTGATCACAGGGGTGCTCACCTTGACACGTAACAAGGGAGATGGACATCTTGAGTTGCCTAGTATACAGATTACTACAGATTACTCAGTCTAGGGCAGTTTCTTGTTGGGTTCAGCTGAGCAGAGAGGCACCCATGCTTTTGGACATTAATAGAGAGATTGACACTTTTGCTGAGAAGTCTTGCAATGGGTATAGCTTACAGTATTAGAAGGTAAGTCTGCATGCTCTTGCTACATGGATTTATGTTTAAATAGTATGTAGATTTTCTACCCTAGTGGATTTTGAGTAGCAGTAAGTCAGTAATTGTGTCACAGATTTTCTCAAGGTCTTGCAGAGGAAAATGCCTTGCACTGGGACAGAGATAGTAATGCAGAATTTCCTTGTTTATAAACATGTGTGCTAACAAATATAATTTCCTCATTTTAGCCTTGACTAGTTCCTCAGTCAAGAAGTAAATCTCATTGATTATACATCATATACATTTGTCAGATGGGTTTGGTTTATGAATGTGTAATTTGCATTGATATTGACATAAACGATATTGCACTGAGATCATGCTGCTGACAGGGCATCCACTTTTTTGGAAATTTCTTTTTTGAGAGCAGGCAGATTTTCAAGGAGGAAAAGTAAGATGGGTTGGGCCTTGCTTCTCTCTTTCAGTCTCAGTTTCCTGCCCCACTGATTTTTTTGGTTTGTTTTGGAGAGTTGAGTGAGTTTTGCTTTGGGTTTTGTTACTGTTTCTGTGGGGTTTCCTTTTGTAAAGCAAAGTGTTGCTTAGTTGTGACTCCTGTTAGTATCTAGTGCATAACGCCCTGTAGTTAATATAGTTGAAGCTGAGATCTGGAAGAACTTGCAGAACAACAAGCTGGAGTCAATACTTACATGATGCTTCCTTGCACTTACACAGGGCGTTAAATAAAGGGACGATGATAAAGATGGTCCTTGATACTGAAGGATCACTCTTCCATGCTCTTGTTAATGGAATGAAATAGGTAGCATAAAGCTTAGATTTAGAGTCCTTTTGATTTAGCCTTCTGTAAATAGAGTACTCCTAGGCTCCTGATAAATCATGGAATCATAAAATGGCCTGGGTTGAAAAGGATCATCTAGTTTCAACCCCCTGCTGGGGGCAGGGCTGCCAACCACTAGAGCAGGCTGCCCAGGGCCCCATCCAGCCTGGCCTTGAATGCCTCCAGGGATGGAGCATCCACAGCTTCTCTGGGCAACCTGTTCCAGCGCCTCACCACCCTCTGAGTGAAAAATTTCTGCCTAATATCCAACCTAAATCTCCCCTCTCTTAGTTTAAAACCATACCCCCTCACCCTGTCACTATCAACCCCTGTAAACAGTCGCTCCCCCTCCTGTTTATAGGCTCCCTTCAAGCACTGGAAGGCTGCAACGAGGTCTCCCTGGAGCCTTCTCTTTTTTTTTGCTGGCAAGTCAACTCTTTGTACAGTAGCTCTACTATCATATTCCTATTTGAAATTGCATGTGTTCATTCTAATTTTAATATACTACATAAATTAATTCTTTAGAAATAGTTTCACTGTTTGTTATGGATGTTGTCAAAGAACATCTCTTTAAAGACGGTGATTGAGAGCTTACTACATTTGTGGAAGTGCATACACTGCTCGTACTATATCGTTAGCAAAGCTGACAGTAACTGCTTATTTTCATTATGCTAACAGAATGAGGAATTGTTTTGTGGTTAGTTTCTATAACTTTTAGAGGGCAGCTAGAAATGCAGTGTAGGCTTTACTTGTGATATCTTAGGGCTTAATTTATGCAGGAGGTCAAACTAAATAATTAAAGTGAGGGTTTTTTTTAATGGACTTAACTTTTGTGAGCATGATCTAATACCAAACAGCTTATTGTCTTGATATGAATTGTGTGGGACTGGACAAGCCATTTAGTTTTTCCATGATGGTTTGCCTGTGTGTATAGCAAAGGGACAAAAAAAAAAAAATTGTGGGGACAGAAAGCAGAGAAACCTTGAAATGCTTCAGGCCGCCAGGTGGAAGGAGCTATATTGCCTTGTGTGGTATGTGAGGGTAGAAATACCCAGGTATCCTATTTGTGTGCTTGCCCCTTCTTTCTCACTGGGCAAAACCTCAGTACTACCTGACAGTGCTGTGTTCATGGACCACTGCACAACGGTTTTCTCCTCCTCTTCTGTTTACAGGGTGGATCACTTGTACACTTTTTTTGTTCAGTGGTCACCAGAAATATATGGGAAAGATGCCAAAGAGCAAGGCTTTGTCGTGGTAGAAAAGGAGGAGCTTGACATGATAGACAACTTCTTCAGTGAGCCCCCTACTAAAAGCTGGGAGGTGAGTCCTTTCTGCCGTTGTAAGAAGCATGCGCATATCAGGTGTGCATCCACTGTTAAGAATCTCAGCATTGGCTTTTTTGATGATTTTTATGGTGTTTCTTTACACTGCTTGCTGCTCCATATAGAAGTCTGCACAAGGTTTGTGTCTGTGTCACAAATGTACTTGTATTCCTTCAGTTCTCCTTCCATCTCTCCATAGAAAGAACAGGCAAACAACTGGCAACTCTCTGGTGTGCAACCAGCAGTAGTTGCACAAGTATTTTGGTTATGTGATGTTAGCCTTTTGCAAAACTATACAGCTGTATGTTGTCAGCATTTCTAAATTGGTATTGTGTATATATGTGCCACAAATAAAGTCTCCAAAATATATATGTACACATAACACCAATACAGACTCCTGTGTGCTGGTTGAAAAGGGTTGGTATGTGGTGATGTGCCAGACCTTTGCTTCTCAGGTGGATGCAGCAATACTGTTTGAATGTTGCTTGTAAGATGGATAGATAGGTTTTATCCTCGGACTTTGGCTTTTTCCATATGGGGGCTTTTGCAATCTGTTGTAACTACTTGGCATGCCTGTGTTTGTTATCTGTCTGTCTCTTGTGCATACAAAGCCTAGTTTCTAAGGGAATTAAGCTTGCACATGTTTTTTAATTATATTTCTGAATGTTGAAGCACTTGCTGTGCTAAGGATATGGGATAAATTTAAAAAATAGATAAATCTCTAAGTGGTAAATATCTTGATGGTGATTTAGAAAATGATCTGATTATTTGTCTTAAATATAAATTTGGTTTTAAAATTCTATTGCCTTTTTTTTTTTTAAGCTTTTCTGTCTTCAAAATATATTGTCCTGTCCAAAAGCAGAGCTTGGGAGTGGGGCTTGTCATTTGAAATGTAGCAACATCACCTCTAATCCTAAACAGCTTTTATTTTTACAGTTTTGTAGTTTCTTAATGTTGGTGTGAACTGCAAGATGAAAAAAAGTCTTAATTCCTTGTTTTTTTCAGAGCTGAGTGCAGTCACATATTGCACTAGATTTCACTGTTCATTTGTCATTTGCATGCCATTTTTGAAAAACCAAAACAAAGTAAGAGGACCAGTGATCCAAAAAACAGAGGTGGGAAAGATCTGTCCACACTGGGAGCTTGTCTCTCATTGTTTTATTGAAATATGTATTGGGAGAAGAATTAGCTGGAAAGAGCTTGTAAAGGTGTGTCTCTTTTATTTGTAATATGTTCAGGCTTTACGAATTTTATGTAGGTCTGCCAGGAAATCTCTACTGAAAGTCCAAATTTGGGCATGATTACTGTGTAAGTTTCACTATGCAAGTTTCACTCTCCCTTGTGGGGAAACAGAAACTATGGTTGTAGAGAAGTATATAAGCAATTTTATCACAGTGTGCCACAGGCAGCAGCACGTGGCTGAGTGCTCTTGCCGCTAGAGCAGGGAAGTGTGGTGGATACTGGAAAATAAACTGGTAGATGATGAAAGGGAAACAAATACCTTTGAATATTCGAATTCTCTACTGTGCCAGACCTGACCAGGAGGAACCTTTTGTGGAGGTATGTTGAACTGTGTCCCTGTTTGAACAGCATGGATCTGATACAGCATTTCTGTCCTAGTAAAAAAATGTGCTCTGGACTCGGATGAATTTTAATGGGGTTCTTCCACCCCAGGTAGCTTGCTTTCTCAGTCCCATAAAATCTTTAAAGGATTTTGTAGATCCAGTTTCTGTAGTACTTGATTCTGTTAATCTGTTTCTACTTTTGCATGGTCTGTAAACATCTGATCTCGCAGATCCCTTTTTTTTTTTGCAATTGTTTACTCTGAACCTCATTAAAATGTGGGCTTCAGTTATAGACTGAATAGGTATCTATGCAGTGAAGAGGGGGGCTTGTCTGTCTTTGGAGCCGATTTGCAACTTACAGCTGTGTTAATAGATTTTTCTGTGGTTGCCTATGTCTGTGAGTTTGGTTGCATTTTGCTATAGATACCTGTTTCTCATTGATTTACTGGGATACTTTTCCCCCTTACTGGGAGGAGACTATTCCTGGAAAACAGTCTTCAGAAGAAGAGTTGAGTATTTTTGATTTAAGATGAAAAAGGTACTAATTTAAAAAAAAAAAAAAAAAGTAAAATAAATGGAGAAAACAGTCTTCAGAAGAAGAGTTGAATATTTTTGATTTAAGATTAAAAAGGTACTAATTAAAAAAAAAAAAAAAAAAAGTAAAATAAATGGCCTGGGAAATGAGGACGGAAGGAAAACCATTCAGGAAGTAGAAAAAGAACAAAGATAAAAGCCGAAATACAACAAACTGTCAAAGGAAAATGGTTTGTTTGGTTGGTTTTTTTAAATTGGTCTTAATTTTTGCAGTGCAAAACTTCCCTGTATATCCCACTGAGCCTGGGCTGGAGGGGCAGGATGCAGCTGTACAGCTCTTCCAATATCACCGGCAGAAATACCTGTACTGCCTGGGTATGCAGGGGCACGTAACAGCATTAGTTCTGCAGTCTGGATGTTGCCCTGTGGTCCTGTTCTCTTTTCCGAACCCCAGTGTGTGCACTGGAGCACCGGTGGCCCAGTGCCCTGCTTGGGGCAGCTGCCCTGGGCTCAGCTCCAGGCATCTGCAGGTGAATGTGGGCTGGACGTGTGTGCATGCAGTGAATGTGTTGCTCACATCCCAGTGGAGATGCTGGGTGTGACTGACGGTTTTAGGGCTTTGCCCACAGTGAACTCCTCACCAGTCCTGGTCTTCATTGAAAAGCTCCTTCTGTGCTTTGTGGTGTAGTTAAAACTGCACCTGGAGTCAGCCCAGTGGATTTGCTTTCTCGCCTGCGGGGCAGGTGTGTGTATGACCTACAGGCACTTCTTGGCAGTTGTCTCGACTGTTGACAGCTTCTGCAAGTTCAAGCAGTGATTGTGAAGGCACGGAAGAGTTACGCAAAACTTTATCCGTGTGTAAGGTGAAAGTCGTTTGGAAGCCATATTTGCAGGGAGGCATGTGGCAGCAGTGCAGCATGCTCTCCAGCCACATCTTGAGGTTCCTGCTCCAAGATAACATCTCTGTGGTGATACACTCATGGAAGGAAGGCGGTTTAAGATTTCCTGGTTGTTTTGTAGCTAGGCCTCCTTGCTTCCCCTTTTCTTTCTCATGAGCTCCATCTCTGAGCTCCTGCTGTTGCTTCCTGTTTGCCATCATGGCACCAAGTCCCAGCTGAAGCCCCACTGCCAGGCACAGTGTGCTTCATCTCACCTCCCACTGCTTTCCAGAGCTGAGGCTGCTGTCCCTAGCTAGGTGCCCTGAGCTGCACCAAAGGGTTAGCAGCTTTCCAGCTGGGACAGATGATGTTCTGTGCCAGCCAAGAGGCTGAGCGCCCCAGCAGCAGTTCATCAGGACCCAGGAAACCCGGACTGCTGCTGCTGAGGGGTGAGGTGGTGTCCTCTCCTCTGCAGTGAGCTCCAGGCACCATGGGTGCTGCCAGCCTGAGAGCTCCTGCCCCATGCCACATTCGGGCTCCTGCCCATGCTGCATGGTATTCAGAATTTGTTCCCTTGTAGGCTGCTGAGTCCTTTTATAGACAAGCATTAAGTGTATAGACTGGCATTCTCATTTTGTTTCCCGCTTTATGGGAAAAGGTAGCATGGCTTACCTGTAGTTGCTGGACAGAAGTCTGTACTTTGTTTTAGAAGTATTTAAATTCAAACCTGATGTTAGAAATATTTATATAGATTCACCTTTAAAATATTACAAAGTGCTGTCTCAAAGACACCTTCCCAGTTAAAAATTTATGCATTTGGTTAAAGCTGCCTGTGCTTGATATAACCATCCCATACAGTGGTCCACATAGTGTGACAGCCGAGGAGTATGTTGTTTTAAATTAATTTGGTTCAACAGAGGATTGACAGTGTAAGAGCTATGCTTTAGGTTGGACATTTGTTCTCTTGCCTCAGATCATTACTGTAGAAGAAGCAAAGCGACGAAAGAGCGTTTGCAGTTACTATGAAGAAGAAGATGATGATACTTTGCCTGTCTTAAAGCATCACAGCGCTCTTCTGGAGAATATGCATATAGAGCAGGTATGGCTAGAAAAACTGCAAGTTTCCTTGTTAGCTGTAGTGCTGTCTTTGAGTATGGGACATTCTGCCTTCTGTAAGCAATGTCAATGCTTTTTAAGAGTACGGAAAGTACTTAGTGTTGGAATGTCCTTTTGCAAGGTCCTGTTTGCTGCAGTGCTGGCTCACCTGGAAACCTTATTTTTATGTTTTGCAACTCTGGAGTTTGAGTTGTGATACAGAGGACTGGCAACTCAGTGCTCAGGGGATGCCAGTTTTGAATTCTCTTTCACGGGTGATATGAATGCAGACAGTCGGGCTCAAGGTACAAGGCCACATGTACGTGTCAGAGTTGTTATGCTGCTGGCATCTTTTGGCTCAGAAGCCCCTGCAGGGAGGGAATAGTCTGGGGCACCACCTGTGTGTTGAATATGTAACCATTTCCCCTTGTTCATTGCCCAGCTTGCCCGGCGCTTGCCCGCACGAGTGCAAGGATATCCATGGTGGCTTGTGTACAGTACACTGGAGCACGGGACTAGCCTAAAGACTCTGTACCGTAAATTGGCATCTCTCGACAGTCCAGTTCTCCTTGTCATCAAGGATATGGACAACCAGGTAAGGACTGCTTGTTCTGTGGGGGTTGGACTGAGAGGGCAACAGTATAAAAAGTGATCATTATGAAGTGCTAGTCATATGGTGACAAAATAAGACACTGGTATTTTCTTTTATATTTTCTACTGCTTAAACCAAACTTACAGGCAAGAAAGTACATCAGCACTAGCATGAATACGTGCCCCAGCTTCATAACTGTAATGAGTATTCTTTTTAATAGTGCCTATGGAAGTATCTTCCTTGGGTATCTCAATTAACAAGCTGTCGCAAATAATCCCTCTGTGGAGGTGTAATACTTCCGTAGCTCCTAGAGTCAGCATTGGTGTTGCTATTGTTGCCATATGGCTTTTAACTTGCAGGATGCAAAAGATTTGCAGGATTACGTGCTCATCTGATGTAGATTATTAGTTGGTTCTTCTAACATGAAAGACCAGCTCAGTTGTTCTCTAGAAAGCATTTTTAAATGTTTCGGGTTTTTTTCTCTTGAATTTTGCACTGTCCTCAAAAGTAGTTCAATCATTCTGTTCTGATAGATATTTGGAGCGTATGCTACACATCCCTTCAGGTTTAGTGACCATTACTATGGCACTGGTGAAACATTCCTCTACACATTCAGTCCAAATTTCAAGGTAAGTGGGTGTTTGCTTTCTCAAATAAGATGTTTGGGTTCCATGTCTGAAACATTAATGAGATTTTTGTGGAGACAGCATATTTGAGTTTAGAAGATGTGCCGGCTGTTGATGAATACAGTTAATCACTCATTGCTTCAGTGCAATGCTTTAAGCAAAAGTGTCTGTAATTACCTGAAGTGCTGAGAGGACAGTCTGTAATGGTGAGGAGAGGGTTTTAAGTGGATTGATGGGGGAAAGAGAGAGGAGTAAGGAGCAGACTGTCAAAGATTCACCTTGGAAGGCAGTGATACCAAGAATAGGGTATAAGTTCACACATGCTTAGGGTCACAGTGACAACAAACCAAAGATCAGAGTGCTGCTGAAATACCCCTTAATGTTCATGGACTATGCATTTTCAATATTGAGCACATTGGACCTTTTTAACAGAATGCCTGTTGATTTAGAGATGCAAGCAGAATTTTTAAAAGGCTTAGGTTGCCTTGTTCATAGTTTTAAATATGTATTGTTCCTTTACTTACTACCTATTACCTCTTCCCCCTCCCCCTTCAAGAAAAAAATAAAATAAAATATGACCACACCAAAAAATACCTGCTTAAGAATTGGTCCCCAGTAGTTTTAGAGTACAAGAATCCTCGCAGTCCAAATATCTTTGGGTTTTTTTTCCCTTCCTCAGGTATTCAAATGGACTGGAGAAAACACCTACTTCATCAACGGAGACACCAGCTCTCTGGAGCTCGGAGGTGGAGGGTGAGTGAATGTTTGGTTTTCAAATCATGTAGCTGACTTCTTTTATTTATTTTTTTTTTTAATGAGAATAGGAGCAATGGTAGCTGCACGAAAAACTAATCAGTAAAATGGCTGAACGAACTTTTGGTAAACTGTTTAGGGCAGATACCTCAGCAATCTGATTTCTGTTACAGACCCAGAGCAATTTCCATTGCTTAAGGAGAGTGACTGATGTTAGGCAAGTAGGGCTTGTTGGTGATTTTTTTTTTTTTTTTTTTTTAACGAAAAAAAACATGTTTTGGGTAGATGCATGTCTGGTTGCTGAAGAGGTTTGCCACTGGAACATAATCTCTAATGGCATTTTTGCCATCAGCTTCTAAGGTTTCTCATGTGGTGCTTATTAAATTGTCACTATTCTGTTGATATACAGAGCAAGGATACAGACAGCGCTTAAATCAGGTCCTAAATTTCAAAGGTTAGTGGGTATGAAATAAAGGACTAAGGCTATATGACTAACTAAAGCTGACTGCAGGCTGCACCATCAGACATCTGGGCATGGTTTGCATCGGGAGTGTATAAATACCCCTCCTCTGCCTCCTAAACCAGAAGGGGCCATGTCCACTTCCAAACAGCCAGGGAAGGGACCCCGACGTCCGCACTCCGGTGTCGGTCACAGCCACAGCTGGCGGTGTGAACAGCCGAATGGCAGGGGGGTTGTGGGCACACACAGTCCTGTGCTCTGCACTGCTTGCTGGTACAAACAAAAGCGAGGGGACTGCTCTGCAAGCTTCCTGGCAAGCGCTTTGCCAGGATTGAGCTCTTCACGTTTGGTCTAAGAGGCCCTCAGAATTACCTAGATTCCTCCATGTCACTCCTCTGGTTGTTTCTACAGCTTCCAGTATTTTTACTATTACAAATAACCTGAAATTTATTGTGTATTTCCTGTTTAGGGGCCGGTTTGGCTTATGGTTAGATGCAGATTTGTATCACGGGCGAAGCAACTCCTGCAGCACCTTCAATAATGACATCTTATCTAAGAAAGAAGATTTCATAATACAAGATGTAGAAGTATGGACATTTGAATGAAATACTGACTGCCTTAAAGACTGGATCCATTAGGCACTTAAAAGCTAACTAGAAGGTGCAGGCTGCCTCACAACGTTAAACGCTTTTTCCTCAAGTTTGTACCAGAGCATGACTACGCAAAAAACCCCCAACCAACCAACCCAATAAAAAAACAGAGCTGGTTTTGAGAGGCAGTAAGAGACAGAACAGTAAGAGATCAGTCTGAAGTGTTTTTTACTTCCTCCTCCAACACTTCTTCATTGAAGATCTGATGCTTATGAAAACATTTATCGTGTATAAATTGAAAACTTTTTTCTGTAACTGTGAAAAAGATCCTGTGGGAAAACTGTAACTGTCTAGTACATTCCATGTGTATTTATGTTCAACGTACAAATGCTAACCAAAATAAAAGGTTGCTTTACCAAAATCTACCGCATACTGTTTGCCATGGAAAAGAATCAGAAACAGGTGTACACAGCACTTAAGGGAACATGATTTTTAAATCTTATTTATTGTTGTTGTATAGCAGATTTTTTTTTGTAAATGTATTAGTTATGGGTTTTTCCTTTTAGTGTTTCAAATCTCAATTTGATAAATAATTACTATTCAGGTAGGTTTCCTATGCATTGGCATTTATTCTGAATCAATTTATTTGATTTCTGAAGTTAATTTTTATATTTTTATTTTGTAAATGAGATTTGGTTTTCATTTTACCCTCATTAGAGGGGTTTTTTTTCTGGCAGAAACACTTGAGTGCATAATTCTGTTTTGTGTTTTTTCTTCTGAGATGAGGGAGAAGGTGGATAATGCTTCTTATTAACTCTGCTGCTACATGCCTGTGAGTAGATTATTATTTTGGCAATGTACGGAGATATTGGGCAAACTGCCACCTGGTGTAGACTGTATCAGCTCTGTTGCAGTCAACAGAATTGGGACAGCCTGCTCTGAGCATCTGCCCTAATATTATTTGACTGTTTACAAAGGACATTTCTAAGAGAGGATTGGTTTTCTGTATCGCCACCAAATGATTCAAAATGAGCCACCTGCTGTGCTTTTATGAGCATTTCTCTACAAATTGAAGAATAACTGCTTTGTTAAGGAGAAAATACAATCAAAATTTAGAGAAGAATACTATTTGCCTAACAGGCCAGGTCATGTTAGTGTGATACTTGTTTTCTTAGTAATTATATATATTACTTCCTTCCTGAAAAAGACTTGAAGCAACAGGCTGGCTGAGGATTTGACAGGCAACTGAGTACTCTGTTTTTCATTAAATAATCAGATGCTTTTCCCTCTCCCCTCTCAACACGGAAAAGACTGCACGTTACAGAATGAAAATTTCGGTAAGCAGGGAGAGTGTGACAGAGGAATGACGATCTTGACTGTTTGCTAAAGAATTCTGCTTCCCCGTTAAGCTGTGGTGTTGTTTATACAATCCAGACCTAACCAACACTAGGATGCTGTCCTGCCCTTAGACTTGAATATGTCATGGTCCTGAGAATGGCAGGTTTTAGAAACAGTAGTGTGCTTCCCTGCATTAAACAGTACAGTCTAATTTTGGAATATTATTAACTGAGTAATGCAACTCAATTTAGTTACTGTTCTTCTCTTTTTGAATTGATTTTAAACAGAAAAAAAGCAGCCAAGTGGTTTTATTTCAAAATCATTACTAAATCTTAATCCTGCACAGAAATTTCACAGTCTAAAAACCATTACTATATACAGGAAGCCTGTAACACGCTGCACGTGAGCTTTTCACTCTTCCCCTTCTATGTGATTTACTACAGCCATAAATAAAGTTCTTATTGGTAATGCTGTAAAATATTTTGAAAGTTGCTAACAGCATAATGCTTTGAAGATGCCAGGAACATCTAATACTGTTTGCTCTTTTAAATGGTGGCAGATGACTTAATAGTTAAAAAACAAACCAACCAAGTTCAACATTTTACATACATTTCATTATTGCTCCCTAGAACTTACTCCATTATATTATCCTTGTCAGAGCATATCTAAACGCTGTGGTCTATATTCAAAACAGTGTTGTTCAATCAAAATTCTGTGACCCTTGGAACTATGAATATTGAATATATGTAATGCAGTGCTATCACAATATTTTCAATAAAGGAATTTATGCATTCAGAAACTTGTTACAGATGTTTTATTTTATTCACAAACTTCAGCACATTTTAAATATGAAAGGATGCAGCTTAAGTTGCAGGTTATGCTGACAAATACTTCCACTTAGGAAGATAATTCCAGCAATATCATATTTTAGAAGCATGGCTAAGGAGGTGGGAGCTTTGGGATTGGGGAGTTTTTTGTGTGGTATGCATTCTCCTAAAATAGAGCTGTGTTTTGAGTTCACTCAAAGACAGACTGTGACAAAGGGCTAAGAAATACCAGTAAACAGTTTAACAGTTGACCTAGTAGTTCTTGCTGGTTCTCTCAGCTGTAGTGAATAGCATGTATTCCCTCATCTTTTTTAACCAATCCCTTCCCAGCAGACAAAAGTCCATTTTTGTATGCGCCCTTTTTATATTGCTAAAGTGTTAATGCATTTTGCTTTCTGTCCATGCAAGACAAAGGTGTACAATGTCTTAAATAAACTTGGTTCTTGTCTTGTTTTATGGTATACAGACGTAGCATTAAAAAAAAACAAGCTAAGATTATGCAAGAAAAGGAACAGGTATGATATCTGTGAATCCTGCTTTGAGTGAAATGGTGGTAAGAATTTTCTTAGTTTAAAGTAAGAGGAAAATGACGGTTATTAGTAATTTTTCTCTCTGAAAACAAAAGCTTGTTCTCACAACATGAAAGGTATTTTGGTGGTACTTGGATAAAGATTTTTGATTCATGACAGTGGTGAAATGCTCCTTCACAATAAGCTTTTTAGGTACCCTATTAAGTGCAGATGTTCAATCTGGTTCTGGTTTCAGTGTAGTTTCTACACCTGATATTTTGTACAAAGCTGGCCTTAGAGCAAAGTAAACCCAGTTGCTTTCAGAATAATCCTTGTGTGTAAACTTTCAAGATTTCACTTGCCTGTTTGTAGCAGAGAAAAGAAGCAGGTTAGCTCATTGCCAAGGGATCATCTCATGCTCTGTAGGTCGGCAATTGCTGGCAAATGAGCTTCTTCAAGTAGAATCGCTAACCATGTCCTATTGATGGTGTATCATCTGTAGGACAAGCACTTCGTGCCATTTGGGCTGCACAAAGAACAAAAACATTTAAATTCTGTGGTCAGGGATGCTGCAGCTCTGCAACTCTAGCCTAATGAACAGTGCAAAAGATTTAAAATACAAATTATTAAGAAAACATTTTTAGAAATTGAGCCATAGCTACCACTTAGAAATACCTTCTGTTGTCTTTGGAAGCAGTTGGTACAACGAGGGTGGTGAGGCAGGGGCACAGGTTGCCCGGGGAAGCTGTGGATGCCCCATCCCTGGAGGGTTCAGGGCCAGGCTGGATGAGGCTTTGAGCAACCATGGCAGGGGGCTTGGAACTAGATGACCTTTAAGGGTCCCTTCCAGCCTCAACCGTTCTATGATTTGAATGAGCTCAGACTGCTTTCGCTTAATTTTATTCCCAGTTCGTACCTTTATTAGTGAAAACTTCTGGCGAGCTGGCTCCCTGTACTGCCCTCGGTGCAGCTCCCTGGGGGCTCGGGGTTTGCTTCCCCGCGCCACGGGCCCTCGTTATTCCGCCTGCTCCGGGGAGCCTGTTCCTGGCAAGAGTGAGTCTAAGA
>NW_010110514.1:0-38351 GCF_000699245.1 Pterocles gutturalis
TTTTTTATCCAGCAAAGGGTGTTCCTGTGCAAGCCATGAGCCAATAACTTTTCTAGGAGAGTGCTGTGGGACACGGTGTCGAAGGCCTTGCTAAAGTCCAAGTAGACAACGTCCATGGCCTTTCCCTCATCCACAAGGCAGGTCACCTGGTCATAGAAGGAGATCAGGTTGGTCAAGCACGGCCTTCCTTTCATGAACCCATGCTGGCTGGGCTTGATCCCCTGGGTGTCCTGTACATGCCGTGTGAGAACACTCAAGATGAGCTGTTCTGTAATCTTCCCCAGTACAGAGGTCAGGCTGACAGGCCTGTAGTTCCCCAGGTCCTCCTTAGGGCCCTTCTTGTAGATGGGTGTCACACTGGCAAGTTTCCAGTCTTCTGGGACCTCCCCTGTTAGCCAGGACTGTTGATAAATGATGGAGAGTGGCTTGGCAAGCTCCCCTGCCAGCTCCCTCAGTACTCTCGGTTGGATCCCATCTGGCCCCATAGACATAGTTGTGAGATCCATGCTTTTCTTATTTTTTCTAATCCTAAGCAGCAGAGAAGATCATAAGTTGTTCAAGGCGTTCAGACTGTAGAGGCAGCAATCTTCACTACAGTAGCCAGATATTTATAGAGTACTAAAGGATATTACCATAGTGGAAACAAGGAGATTTTTGCTGTTTATTTCATTCAGATAGGATGCTTGGCTACAGATTAATAGCTTTCCCTCTTCATCTCATTCTTTTCTAATTACAGTAGATCATTATTAAGTGGATCAATTAATTTAATTCTTTAACCATTTTTCAGCCAAAGGTGAACATCTGAAACCTTGTCCAAGTAAGATGAATCTGAATATCTGCTGACTGTTCTAAAAGATAAATTTAAAGTGAGGGTAAATTTTGCTTATTCGTCATTGTATGAAAAAGGTTTTTGAAAAAACTTTCACAGTTAGGAGGTAGGCTATAAAAACCAGGTTGTTACTTTGGACCTGTGGTCTATTTTGTTTCAAAAATCTTATCTGTTTTCGAATAATTCAAGGGATTTTTAAATTTCTTTAAAATTTTCTTTTGATAAGAAATAAAATACATTAAATGTTTTGTTTGAATTAAATTTGAAAGCGCGTTTTATGGCCAGATGACAAAAAAATCTAAATTTCAAACATTATTACACTGCATTATTGAAGGGCAGTGGCTGTCGCCGTATCTTTCACAGCAATAAGCCCATGTCAGCGTGGCTTGTTGTATAAAAGATGGAGTGCATCTGTAGCTCAGTTTGCTTGCAAAGGAAGATACTTTTTCTGCATGCTTAGAAAATTATTCTGTAGAGTTAATTGTCTTGGATTCCAGATTTAATTTTATTAACATTTGTTTTTATGGTTCCTAGTACCTTTCAGTTCTGTCTTTGAAAGAACAAAAACAAAAACAAAAACAAACCAAAAACTGCAGCTTAAGCGGCAGTAACTTAAGAAACTTAAGTACTTTACGTTCTTATGCAATAGTCTACTAATCAACATTTACATATCACAGCTAAAATTGAATTAAATTAGATTGAAACTAAATTACAAGGTCCTGAGTAAATTGGATCTGGTAATTTACTATTGAGTGAATCTGCGACTGATGTCATAATTTAGATTTACTTTTTATGTGAGAATGATGCCAAGAATTATTCTTCCCTTTGGAGTTTCCATTTGTGAGTGTCAAGAGGAATGTACTTTTGCTAATGATCATGTTTGAAGTATAAAACTAGTTACTGACCAGATGTTAATAATGAGTGTGTTAAGATGCCATTACAGGTCTTTCAGCTTATCTTTTCTTGAACTTGAGAGACAGTGAGGACCCAGTGATTCTCAAGAATACTCAGAGTAAGAGGTGTATTATAGTTGATGTGTGTAAGACAAGTTTCAAAATGTAGAAATGAGAAATGTTGCAGATGTCATATTTAGCTGTATTTATAATCAGTCTTTATATGCATTAAACACTGTCTTATGAATTTTAAGGAACTTTTATCTTTTGACCGCTGGCCTGGTTCTGGTTTATGACCCTAAATTCTAAGAGCTGGCTCACTTGCAGATGTGTGGGAAATTATTTTTATAACAGGTGTTTGAGGTTGAAGTACATATCTATTTTTTTTCTATTTTAGTTATCCTCTTAAAATATGTATTTCATTTTTGGGAATTTTAGGAAGGGAGGGTTTGACACAATTTCCTACCCTCAAATATATATCAGGCAACTTTTATTACATGGTATCATGGCTTGCATAAATGCACTCGTTTATGAAACCTCTTACGTACTTAGGGAAATTTTGTAATATGCCTTATTATGTACATTGTTCTCAGCTGGGAAGGCCCAATGACCTTGGGCATGAAGCCACAGAGTTGGGCAAAATAATGGCATCATTTTATAGCTTGATTTTATAGCACAAGATATTATCATATCACCTTTTTATCGATACTTACATTTTAAACCAAGCTCTGTTAAATGACATGTAAATGCAGCATTGGAACAGACTTCAAAAACTAAAAGTGTCATTTCTCTTGCAACAAGTTGAATATTGTAACATTTATGTAGCTGTTGTCTTTATAAATCAGTGAGTTTCTCCTTTAGACATTTAATTGAAAAATATATATAAACCCAACAATTTTGCATCTGAAATAGGTACTGAGGTATAAGATGTTTCTTGACCCATCAAGTGTGACTTTCACTCCCAAACTCTTGGCCCATCTGATGTAGTTTCTGATTCTTCCAATCCGACAGAGCTGCTGATACTCTGGAGGTTATACAATCCACAGGTTCAAAAAGTCAATTTCTGAATGTTCTGGAACTCAAGTTTTTAAACACTAGCCTCAGTTTTTTAACTGTTGATCTTATAGACTACAGCCTCACCTTTGAACTCAGGCTTTGTCTCTAATAGCACATCTCCATTTGCAATTTGTGTAAGATCTCCTCCTCCAATCAGCTTTTTTATGATAATCCAATCCACTCTAGTAAAGGTTTCTGAGATTTTCTCTTCTATAGTAGATCTGTCTTGACTATGGATGAACTACAAGTGCTGAGGTCTGTGGACAAACAAACACTCATACCCTAAAAACCTGGCTTCAACACTCCAGCAAATTTTTGAGAAGTCCCTTTAACATCATAGCTTGTCCTTTCTTAGTATAGAATCATGTCTTCTGGTTCTCTTCTTCTGAAACTGCCTGTATATGTCCATTCCATAGTGTCTCATTCTCATAATCTTCAAGTTGCCACGACTCCCTAAGTATTCTTCTGTCTCCTATCTGGTGATTCAGAGCTTGTTCTCTCTCCTCTTGAAAGTGCAGTGTGACTGTACTAGTTTACTCTCTCTAAGGTGCTCAGACAACAAAATGGAATTTGGATGTTCATATAAAGACAAATGCAGATTAGCAACAATTGGTGACAATCTGCAGTTGAGTATCAGGTTTTACAAATTCAAGATATAACATAAAAAGCAGCAAATTATTTCAGGTTAGTAGGGTAAAAATGTGAAATTGAGAATATCACTTCATAAGGTAACACATCAGGTTTTGTTTTTTTAAGGAGTGTATTGTGCAATTTTATTACAACCTCTTTGAATAAAATTTAAGATCATCTTCTTGTCTGTTCAAAGTTGCCTATCCCAAAGAAGACATGAATTGTTGCTTAAATATTTGATCTTGAAATTTATTGGACAGTTTGGAGTTTAAAATGAAAAACACTGTTGTGATAAATCGTGTTGCAGGAATTATGGAAAATGATTAAGATTTCGGTTTGATTTGAGAGCTGTAACTTGCCTGTCATTTTTACAGATGTGTCAGATGGAATATTGGTATGACTTCGCCTAGGAAACAGATCAAATCCTATCAACATTCAATAAAGAAGAAGTTGAACTGAAATTGCACTTGAGTTCTGGTATCTTTGATTCCTGTCAGGCTTTTAAATTATAGCATAACAAATGTTTGGAGACCTTGAAGAGTCACTAAAATTTATAAATAGAATTTTAGTAGATGAGATGCAAAAAAAATAAGGATAAATTATTCTTTATTAAGAAGAAGGCATCAGAAATTTTTATGTCAGAGTTGTGATTCAATATTGAGATAGGTTTTTTTTTCATGATACAGAAAAAGTTAATAAATTATTCAAAAATAAAGCAGAGAACATAAAGATTACAACAGAGCAGCAGTTTGTATATTATATAGTTTTGACTGAATATCCTTTTTGGAAGAATATTAAGAAGAATTGATTAATTATATTTTTCTGTGGGTTTTTTATTTATTTTTAAAGACTAAGACTGGAAATGTATCAGTTAAGAATGAATAAGCATCTTTTTTTTTAAGATAATTTTGAAGAGCTTTAAAGCTTTAATACCTATGGCTTATCATTGTATATTAGCATTACTGGAAATTGAAAATCAATACATATTTAAAACTCCAGAGTACCAAAAAGCAAGAACCTGAAGTGCTGTGGAAGGATAAGGCAATCCTGGTTCAGAGAATTTACAATATAAATTAATTTTTAAAAGGGAAAAAGGAAGACAAATTACATTTTTTAGAATTTCTCATTTCTAGTCTTCATTCTGAGAAACAAAACATTGTTCTAGACACTTTGCCTTCTAGGTATTTCAGTATGTAAGCTATATGAGACTTTCTTGCCATAAAAATGAAATTCTAAGTCTGGTCTGAAAATAATTATGTATCTGGTATGCTAATACACTGTATGCAGATCTCCTTTCAATTTTAATTAGACTATAATTCATAAATATCTTTGAAAAGGGCATGAGTGTGTGTGTACATGTGAAGACTCTCAATAGAAAACAGACCTACTGTGTTATCTTGTTTGCTTTTTTTCTGTAGTCATTGTTTATTGTTGTTGGTACGTTCTCTATTTTAATTTTTTTTTAATACAGTCTTTGGACTGGCACAAGGCATTTTCAAATACTGATGATGACAAAATTAAGACTCCCATTTTTAGTAAAGAGAAATTTTAGCTAAGTGTGGAACAGTACAAAAATGCAGACATGTGAAGGGATTTCTTTCTTGTGCTTTATTAAACTTCTAAATTTGATTGACTGTAAGAACTATACATCATCAGAGATTAGTTGTGCAAAACAGATGGTTTGAAGTTTCATGGTTGTGACTTACACAGGAACGTACTGATGACTTCCATTGCATTTTCTCTTCAACTCCTTTTTTTTGGATTCTAATGTAGTAGCTTTATGAAAATTTATGCTGGTCACAGCCTTAATAGATTTTCTGGTAGATCCAGTTGTAGAGATATTGATATGTGGGACATTTCAAGGAACCCATGTGTATATGTGCATAGCATATATCAATCTATATTTTTTTTCATTACCATTCTATATTGAATTTTGCAGCTATTGAGTTTCTAAATTAAGTGCAAAGAATTTTAATACTGTAGTTAAGATTTTATGCATATCAAGAATCAGGGCAGGAAAAGATAGGCTTACTACAGCAGTTTCAGCTCTTGTCTCTTAATTTTATTGGTATCTCAGAATCACACCGTGGTTGAGGTTGGAAGGGACCTCTGGAGGTCATCTTGTCCAACTCCCCTGCTCAAGCACGGTCATCTAGAACAGGTTGCCCAGGACCATATCTTCTCAAAAGATACCAGGTATCTTCCCTCCTTCTCTTCCATCTTCTCTTCCATCTTCTCTTCCATCTTCTCTTCCATCTTCTCTTCCATCTTCTCTTCCATCTTCTCTTCCATCTTCTCTTCCATCTTCTCTTCCTTCTTCTCTTCCTTCTTCTCTTCCAATTGCTCTGATGTAACACACCAGCAAATGCAGCTTGTGTCTGAGTTATAGTATGAGTTTTGAGTGTTCTGTAGAGCTTGGTAAACTAGCCATCATGATGGAATGCATTTCACTGTGGGAGACTAGATCTGATCACACTATTCTGTTCTCTTCTCCATATTCCTATTTTCCTATATGACATAAATTTGAACATTCTAACTTTTCTCTGTGTATAATTGGACCTGCCATCACATTCACCTAATTCATGTAAAGGACATGTGTAACATTCAATTATCACACACAGTTGTTATAAATGTCCTAAATGACAACCAGTTAGTAATAAGCAGTGTAATAAATCCCTAATCAAGGAAGACAAAGGAGACAAAAGGGTGCCATCAGGTTTCTGGGCTCAATTAATTATTGTAAAATGTGATCAGCTTTCCAGCTTGCCTATTTGAAAAAACAATTTTAACTCTTCAGGTAGGTTAAAATTAAATGAGTGGTATTGTACAAAGATTTTTTTCATTGAGTAGATATCACTTCACAATGCAATTCTTCAGACCAATAATGAAAAAGCATAGAAGTGCTTTTTACAAACTATAAGCATTATATTGGTTCTTCTGCAATAGCATGCTGTAGTAAATATATAATAGAAACATAGAATGGTTTGGGTTGGAAGGGACCTTAAAGATCATCAAGTTCTAACCCCCCTGCAGGGCACCTTCCACTAAGACCGGGTTGCTCAAAGCCTCCTCCAGCCTGGCCTTGAACACCTCCAGGTATGGGGCATCCACAGCTTCTCTGGGCAACCTGGGCCAGTGCCTCACCACCCTCACCCTTCTAATATCTAATCTAAGTCTACTCTCTTTCATCTTAAAACTGCTACCCCTTGTCCTATCACTCCATTCCCTGATCAAGAGTGCCGCTGCATCTCTCCTGTAGCCCCCTTTCGGTACTGGAAGGCTGCTATAAGGTTTCCTCGGAGCTTTCTCTTCTCCAGGCTGAACAACCCCAACTCTCTCAGTCTGTCCTCATATGGGAGGTGCTCCAGCCCTCTGACCATCTTTGTGGCCTCCTCTGAAGTTGCTCCAACAGATCAATGTCCTTCTAGTGCTGAGGACTCCAGAGCTGGATGCAGGACTCCAGGTGGGGTCTCACAAGAACAGAGCAGAGGGAAAGAATCACCTCCCTCGACCTGCTAGTCACGCTGCTTTTGATGCAGCCCAAGATATGTTTGGTTTTCTGGGCTGCAAGCCCACATTACTGGCACACATTGAGCTTCTCATCAACCCACACTCCCAAGTCCTTCTCCTGAAGGCTGCTCTCTATCCATTCTCCGCCCAGCCTGTATTTGTGCTTGAGATTGCCTCAACCAATGTGCAGGACCTTGCACTTGGCCTTGTTAAATTTCATGAGGTTTGCACAGCCACATCTCTCAAGCCTGTCCAGATCCCTCTGGATGGCATCCCTTCCCTCCAGCGTGTCAACTGCACCACACAGCTTGGTGTTATCGACAAACTTGCTGAGGGTGCTCTCAATCCCACTGTCCATGTCTCTGATGAAGATGTTAAACAGCACTGACTGTTAAACAATACCTACCCCTGTGGAACGCCACTCGTCCCCAGTCTCCATTTGGACATTGAGCTGCTGACTGCAACTCTTTGAGTGTGACCATCCAGACAATTCCTTATCCAGTGAGTGGTCCATTGGTTAAATCCATGTCTCTCTAATATAGAGACAAGGATGTTATGCACAACAGTGTCAAAGGCTTTGCAGAAATCCAGGTAGCTTGTCAGTTACTCTTCCTTATATATATATATTAGATTACATCATAGTACTAAACATCTGATGTCATTACCAAATGCTGTTTACATCAGGGCATTTTTTTCAGGAACTTTTGATACAACAAATTTTGAGTGATCACTCTGTTTCTAAAAATATATCAGTTAGTACTTTTTTTTTTTCTTTTGCAATATCAATAGACATTCGCAAGATGGCCTGTATTTTATGAAACTTGTTTCATGAAGTTAATAACAAGCATAAGTTTATTTGGTAAAATACACCCCAAAAGTTAAGTCTGGTTTGTATTAGATAGTATTTGTTGTTTTAAATTAAAACTTTTAATTTGTATGTCTCTGCAATTTTCAGCTTTGGAAGAATGGAGAGAAAACCAAAATTTCTCGGAGATCCTTTTTCTGTCTTGTCTCCTGTTACTGATACAGGGGCCTAATAACCTATCCTAACAACCTGTGAGAAGGGAAATAATCATAGAATGACAGAATGATTGTGGTTGGAAAGGACCATCTGGAGATTTCTGACCCCTCAAAGCAAGGTCAGCTAAAGCAGGTTGTCCAGGGCTTTGTCTACTCAGGTTTTGAGTATCTCCAAGGATAGAGAATCAATACCCAACCTCTCTGAGCAGCCTGTTGCAGTCTTCAATCATCCTTGCAGTAAAAAAATTTCTTACATTTAAATGGAATTTCCTGTACTTCAATTAGATCTGATTCAAGTTCAGGTTTAAAAAGGCAGCTGGTGTATTAAACACTTTAACTTAACATTTTAAAAAAATTATTATTTAGAATGTATTTGTACTGAAAGAATGTTGGTATATAGAACATCTCATTTGTGAAAATCCCCTGTAACCTTTGGTGACATACGTTATTTTTGTCAAACTGTTTCCCAAGAGGCCAAGTCAAGATTTCAGTAAACAACATAAATCATCACTAAGCCCTCTACAGATACATAAAATAATTACCAAAAAACCTCACTTGTAGCTAGAAAACAATTAAGCATTAGTTCTCAGAAATAATAGATATACAAAATCTTCTTTATTTTTTTAATAAGTATGTTCATGTCTCAGTGAAATCCATGAGTAAGTTCTCATTTGGTCAAAAAAGTGTAGGTTGTGATGGAATGATTTAGGGAATTTCTGTAACCGTTGGGGTGAAAAAACACTTGTTCTTGAGTGTAGTCAATGTATTTAGTTGAAGATATCTTTCTGCACTATTGTCCCAGAAAGCATAGTGAAAATCTTTCCTGGAATACTCTGAGGATACCTGTTGCATGTGGCTGTTGGCAAGAAAGATACCTTTAAAATCTGTACTTGGGAAAGTTCACCGTGCAAGGATTAAACATTATGATTTTAATTTCTTAACTATTTTTCAGCACCTTCCTGCACTTGTAGCCAGATAGTCTAAGTCGTCTTTTAAGGTCTTCGTCTCTTTAGGGACGGCACAGTTAATATTTGTTCCGCTGTGCCCTGCTCAATGCCACCCTTACAAAAGCCTGCTCAGGCCTATGGAGTTCAATAACTGGGGCTTGTCAAATATGATGATTTTGTAGGAAATTTTGGGGGGAAAATTGCTTTTTTTATTTCTAAACCTTTCCAGGAAAATACTTCAAGGTTAAACCAAGTTTTTGCTTCAATTGTTTTTAAGCAAAAACTTTTCATTTTCTCATTTTAGTAAAGTAATTTTTCCCTATAAAAGCTGTAGTCATCAAAAATGATTTATGTTTTTTGGGGGCCAGGTCAGCCAATAACAACCTTGTCAGAACTAGTTGTTATGGGAGCAAGCACCAACCTCAAGTTTCCTGAGTTTCTGCAGAAAACCTGGTAGCTTGTCCTGACATTTTGTCTAAAATGAATGTGAATAATTGTTACTTCTGTAACTATTTTCTTCCATTTGCTCCTGTGATTTCTTACAGTGTGTGCACTTGTGTAGGTGTCTTTCCTTCAGTTGGTATATTTAAGGCCATTTATTTTGTACTCTTGTTACGAATCTTATAGGCACTGAATTTTTAAGACCCTTCATCTTCTATGCAGTGTGTTTAAAATCAGTCTTTGAGTCCAAAGCTGTTCATGCAGGACAGGCAGAGCTACATTCTGTGGCTTTGATTCTTGGGAAACAAAGTTTTGTGAAAGGATTCCTAGAAATTACCATATTGCACTTTTGAAACATGCCCCTAGTTAAAAGTAGAAATTATTTTACTGAAGCATAGAGGAAGGCTGGAAGATACTCAGTCTTTACTTGACTTACTCTTACAAGTAGGTGTCTTACTCCTTGTCTAACTCCTCTGCCATACAGATTCGGTACAGCAAATGAGGTGTTGTAAAATTCCAAAGGATATGTCAGTGTAACAGAAACTGAATTCATTCTCTTTCTGAATGTTTTTGTCATGCAGAATCTTTGCCCTGGGTCACATACTTGTTTTGTTCAGAGGATGTTATTCATTATTTTGGAATCAAATTCTGCTCTGCAGATACTCTCTCGGCTCCCACTCAAGTGAAAAGAATCCAGATAGCTGAACAAGTGCCCCTAAAAGCTGATCTTAATATTTCTGCCCTAAGTTGGTATGAAGTATTTAACATGAGAAGGTAAAAGGCACTCCCTGTGTCTCAGCAGAATTCAGGCCAGCATTATAATTATGTAGGACTCTTGAAAAGTATTTTCCTTTGCTGTCTGAAATCATGAAGTGCCCTAGCAGAAAAAGTGTGTTTATTTTCTTTGGATATGGATTTTGTGAAAGCTATTCAACACCCGAATGGTTACTCTTCATTTGCACATACCTAATTAAACAATTATTGCTTCTGGAAAACATACTTGGAAATACAGTTTCTAAAATGTTATAATAAAAAGTACTCTCATGAAACTTTGAATTTTTTTTTCTTCTAAATGACTAAGGCTGTTATTAATTAAAGTGAATGTGAATGAAGTGCCTTGCTGTTTGTCTGTGAGGTGGGAAGAGCTCATTCTGAGCTTTGCAGGTAGTCTTTGAGATCACAGTTCAAGGTGATACTTCTCATATATTACGCTGTCATTTCTGTATTTCAGTTAAGAAGCTTTTGTTACAAACGTTGTTTAATGGAAAAGACTGTTACCAGTACTCATCAGCGTAGTTCATTATGTCATTGCCAAAATGCTGGTACAGCTAGCTTCTTGGAAATCAGTTCCAGTCAAGCAGGTCCTGTTCTTTTCGGTTTACATCATACTAAATTTGCCTGAAACCCAGTTACTCATCCACCTATCCCCACCTCATTACTGCAAGTTATTAAAAAATATGACATCAAAGCTTCCTGCTTACTAGCATTATGCATTTCTCTGCATCTTTTACAAATGCTTTCCTGGACCTGACAGCATATCAGTCAGTGATATGATACATGATATATCAAAGATCATCCTGACTCTACAGAATATATTATGAGGTTGAGCAAAATCTAGAGCTGTCAGTTATCTCTGCTTTTTTTCAAATTTGTTACAGCTTGCGATATAATAGGAGTTTCAAATGAGGGATAAAAATTAAATGAAAGAGAATAAAATTAACATAACAAAATTGGATCACAATGTGTTCTGTTAATCCTCATAATTTTATCTTGTAAAAGTCTCAGTTGTCACTTTCTGGATTTGATCACCTCTTCAAGGAAGAACATTAAACTCATTTTCTTCCTTACGTGTTATATATTTTGCTCCTTAGTAGACTGAGGGTTTTTTAGGTCAGTTAACCACTTCCACTTTATTTGAAAGAATTAATATTTTCACATTAGTGTGATCTGCTGTTCTTTCAGCAGCAGGTCAGTTAAAATAGTCTTGGCCTTTATAGATAAGCGGACATCATCCCTTACATGTAAAACCCCAATTTTGTTTCAGTGGAATATGCATACAATACAGAAAGCTTAATCCATTTTGTTTTTCTGTATATCTTTTTAGGTTGGGTATTCTAGATTATATTGGTTAGTACGTGTCTTCTTATCTTCACTCTCATGCACAAACTGACTCCCATACCCTTCTTTGCCTACCTCAGTTTCTCTTGCTGTTAGAAGTGGATCTTCAATAACAGACTGAAATACAAATAGAGCTGATGGACATTTTCTCTGTGCGCTTTAATGAAGTTTCAGTGCTTTCATTTGTCATCATTTCACCATGATGATAAAGTTTCACTTGAGTACCTATCTTGAAAAGCCAATTTGCATGAGCTGCCTTCCTGACTTACCTTTAACTGGTTATAGTCTTTCACGAGAGGCAGGACAAAGCATTTAGTTTTCTTGTCTTAGCATTCTGCTCTGACATCCTGGGCTTTCTGAAGCCAAGAGGAAGTCAGTAGGTATTTACCATTAATAGTAGTGTAGCCAGCATTCACCTCTGGAGAAAAAAAAAAAATCTCCAGAAAAAGCTCTTTTTTTCTTTTTTTTTTTTTTTTTTTTAAATTCTAGGTTTATTCTGTGATAGTGGTGTTTATAGGATGAACAAAATTCAAGCATTTGTTCTCTGAACAGCTCCTGGAATACAGATTCCTCCCTCTTTTCAGAAGTGTAATTACATCAAATATGCTCACAATGAAGTCTACTTTCATTGTAATAGTGCTATTTACATCAAGGAATTAAAGCCTCTGTCTTTCATGGCCTTTTCAGTAGGTGAGGAGGGGAACAAGAACATACATCAATTAATTTCTTTGCTGAATGGAAATGCTTGTTTTTTGTTGTTTTACACAGTAGACAGAGGAATCACCAAGCACCACGCAAAAGATCAGAAAATGTAATTTCTACAAAGTGGTATTATATACATAAATCTTCTGAAAGACAGATACCTTTGGGATATTGTAGGCTTTAGACTTCTGTGTAATCCATTACCCATGCTGATATAAACCTTTGATTTGTGGGTTTAAACCTGAGGCTGAGTAACCTCATAAATATGCTAATTCACTGTAATCAAGAAAAGTGCTATTGCAAATATGAAATTTTTATTCCATAGTTGCAACAGCTTTATAGTATGCTCTACATTTATAACAATAAACTTTGGGAAATTACTCTCTTCATGTTTAAGAAAACACTTTGCCCTTTTCTTGGCATCTCACCAATGACTTTTATGTGTATTATTTTGAATGGCATGATCTTTATGCAAAATTCAGTGCATGTTTTGCCGTTTCTAACAAAGTATTTGATTTCTAAAATGAACAAAACATCACATAAATTTTAAAAATTTGGCTTTTGTATCCCTATAAAAATTTTATTGTCATTTTTATTAGGGTGGAGACCAGCCAGTGGGTTAACTAGTAGACTGTCTGGCAAAACTAGCTCTATTGTGTATTTAAGAAGATAAAGACTTAGTGAATTTTGCAAAAAATATTTTCCTTTTTAGCAGCACATGTGTCTGCTATATGCATTTTTTGCACATATACGCAGGCATGAATTTTAAATGCCATAGCCATCATATTAAGTTCTACAGTCATTCAAATAGTTTGACATAGGTGGTTGTGGTTTTTTTTTTTCTTTGTTTTTTTAAATTTTTTTTTTAGGAAAGGTGAAAAATATCTTTCATAGAGGAAAAAATTTGGACTTTTTCATGTTTATAAACTTTAGAATACAATAATTCTGATTTTATTTGGGGGTGCAATTTCTGTGTCTAGTAAATCCTCAGTGAATGCTGTATTTAAAAACAATTGTGTTTAAAAATCAGTCTTTTCAAGAAATAAAAAATGGTTTTCTTCAGTTGATATTTCACTTCACAGATACTGCAATACTAATATTTACCTGGCTTGTTTTGAGTAATCCCATTTCTAATCCATGTCTAAAGAAAATTGAGTTACTTTAAAAATGAAAGAAAAAATAATCAGTCCATTCTGAAATCATTTACTTCTTAGTTCATATGAAATACCTGTCAAAAATGATTATTTTCTAGCTTCTGTAATCAAAACTTATATTTTGCATTAGGTACCTGAAGGATTGAAATGTAAACACTGGTAATTTGAACAACATAGTGTTTTATAGGGTTATAGGTTTGTGCTTGCCAGATTAACTGTATAATGTGCATGTATCTCCTTGCATAGGTAGCTGACTTTTTTTTAAAGATAAAATCAGGTTCGGTTTTTTGGTGAGCTGACACACAAACAACTAATTCACCCTTCACAAAATAATGTTATATTTCGGTTTTAGCTTTAAATGTGACGTTTGTAGAAACTAGACTACTCTTAGCCTCTTTAAATATAGAAAATAATTCAATACATACTCACTTTGGATTCGTTCAGACATTTTAACTTGAATCTCAGATGCTCTTTAAATACATTTGGTGTGGTACAGCACCACTGTTTAATAAGAGTAACTTTGCTTCTGAACTCCAGTCAACTTTTCAATAAAACTGATATCCAGTCATTAAAGATGAAAAGCCAGAATCAGTTGCTCTATGACCACTGATAAGGGAGCTCCCTGCCCCTGAAAAGCTCCACTTGATTTCTAATTTGATCTGGTTACTTCAGAATTTTAATTTTGTTTAGTAGTCCGCATCAGTAAACAAATCACATATTGATAAATATTAAAAGGTTAATTATTCTAAGTAGTCTGTAAATTAAACTCATTTCAACAGTATGCGTTGTAGTAGAGCCGAGTACAAGGTTATTAACTTGCTACAAGTTTAAATAAATATAACATTTTGACACTTGTGTATCCTTCCACAACATCCAGAACACATTGCTTGTGTCAGAAGAGCAGGATGTACAGACTTAGCAGAGTTTGGATGTCTGCAGCCTTATCCCCAAAATGTTCATTTTCTCCCGTGGGCTGTAAGGAGCAAGAGGGGGTTAACATTTCCAGCAGAGGCGTGTTGTACTAGATGTGGGAATGACTACCTCAGCGTGCCGTTTAATGAGACATTTTGTGGTCCACAGAATTATATTTCCCCTTTTATTTGCTTGCACTTTCCACAGGTTGCTTCTGCCCAGTCTGTGGGCATTTCCATGCAAAAAACGTAGACAGTTTGCTTCAGTGCTAACTTCTGTAGATTGTGCGAGCTGAGGAGCACAGCAGCCTGCTCTTGTAGCAGTCTGGGTCCAGGCGTGCTGTGTGGCAGGACGGTGGCAGGTGCAGACGATGTCGCAGAAGGATTCCCTGAGTCAAGGGTCAGTGAATAGGTGGTTTCGGGTTGGGATCTCAAGTGTAGGTGAAGTGTCTTAGTACAGGGCAGGGGTTACAGATCTTTGCTTTAGCTGCTCTAACAAACTTTTTCCCACTTAAGAAGATACAGCTTGATGGCTTTTCTAGCTGTGCCTGCATTGCTCTGTCTGAGGTTCACCAGAGAGAGCCAAGACCTTGCAGCGCTGAATGGTGTGTTCTAAAACTTCGTATTTCTTGAATTTCAGAGATTATTTTTTTTTAACTCTTCATGTGGAAAAGACTTTTGAGTCACCCTCTGCACCTTATGATTGCTGCTCTGATGTGACCCTTTCACATCAGTGACGTGTTCTCATGTTCATCAGATGACTTTATAAAGTTAAATATACCCTGACACGGTAGCACTGACTGTCATTCTGACTTCATCCTCCAGGAAATTTTACTTCTAACAATCTATGTGGATTCTATATATGATATATTTCAAATAGCCATCCCATTGCATCAGTAATTACAGAAATGTCACTTAAAAATTAGCTGTTTAGTGGCAGTGGCTAGGCATTTTCCTGGACAGAACAACCCTGGAAGAAATCCAAATTGTTTCATCAACTTAGCCACAGTTTGACAGAGTAATGTGAGTAGTCTGCCAGCACCAGCAGATTTAAACTAGCACCACTAATTCTGTTTTGACTTTGATGAAAACATCATATGTGTCTTTTGCATTTGAGGAGGTATCTTTCAGACTCTCTTTTGAGAAAAAGAGAGATAGCACTTTAGTTTTTCTGTGTCAAATAAGAGTCATGTTACTGATTCTTTAATGCAATATTTTTTATTGAACCATTTTTCCTCAGAAACGTAAAGCACTTTGAGGAGCGAAATTAATCTGTGTGGGCAACTGGTTTGTGTAGAATTGTAAACAATGTGCGAAGTTGGAGATTTCCTATGTTTATTTTTTGAATACATATAAATTACAGTTTTGACTTATTATGGTATCCTAGATCCATAGTATTCTGCCAGTTGTTTGAATAGGATTCTCTATTATGGGCAAGGATTCCTGATCTTTTACAAGCCCATCAATCATGCTACACTAGATGAGAATGAACGTATTACTGCGCAGCACCCAGGTAGTTTCTCACACTCTCTTAGATGCAAGATCACCAGCCTGTGCTTGAACTAATTTAGGTTTGACAGGAAAAAACCTAAATTACATTGTCAGAATGGAAGTTGTTTTTTGAATAGGAGTGAATCAGAAGGGGACTTGAACAAATGCTTGTTTGAACATGAATTGTAAAGGTAGCACTGCAGGTCAGAGGACCATGGAATTTTTTTAAGAGGGTTGAAGATGAGCATGCAGTTGCTATTGTTTTTATCCTGAGTCTGGCAATTACTGGTACCAGCTTCTACAGATTAAAAAAAAAAGGGAGGTGCATCAAGAATATGAAAAGGATCAAGAAACTATCTTACTTTGAAAAATGTTAACATTAAATGTGTTAGGTGGTTTGATGTTGAAAAGGAGAAGGTTTGAAATGTCAAAGAGTAGAGCTTTGATTCAGGACGACCTTAGGAAATTTTAGGATTGGGTCAACAGAAATCTCATGAAGTCTGACAAGGAATGCAAAACCCTGTTCAGGGTGGAATTACCTAACATAAACTTGAATATTAGCCAACAATATGCTCTCATTGCAGTTCAGGCAATGCTACAGTGTGGGGCCTCATTAAGAGAAAATTATCACTTTTTACTCAGCTCTGGTTATGCTGCATGTGGAATGAGAGTCCAATTTTTGGTGTCCCAGTTCAGAAAGGGTAATGAGAAGCTGAGTGGGTCCAGGAGAAGTGCCACTAAAGTTTTCAGGTGCATGAAGCACACAAGGTCGCTTGAAGCTGTGAGGCCTGGGCTTGTTTAGTTTGGTAAAGAGCCTCCAATAGTAGGCTACAGTTACTTGTGGAGGAGTTACAGCAACGAAGCTAAATTATGCTCTGTAGTAGCAGGTGGTAAAAAAAAGGGGAAGTGATCACAAGTTGCATGTTGGGAGGTTCAGACTGAACATTAGAAAAAATTCATTAAGTTAGCAATGCTGCATTGAAACAAGTTTCCCAGAGTGGCTGTGGAATACCCATCCTTGGAGGTTTTCAAAATTTATCTGGAAAAAGGACACTGTTGACCTGATTTGATGTTGACAGCAGCCTGGCTTTAAGTGGGAAGGTGAACAACATGAGCTTGAGATATGTCTTGCAGTCCACATTTCTGTGACTCTGTGATGCTGACATACAAGAGCATACTCCATAACAGGTGCAGCTGCCGTAGTGGGAGACTTTAATTTATCAAGTCATAATAAGAAATCATAAGAAGTCATAATAAGAAAACTGAGGAGGGAGAGAAATTTAATTCTAGCAAGTCACAGAAATGGCTTTTCCTTAATGTAGTTTGATGAACAAATCCATATCATCATGTAATTCTTCTGTTTGTAGTAGGAGTTAGTCATCCAACTCTGCCTGACAAGTTCTCTGAATCCATTCCCTTCACTTCAGATTTAATTTTCCTACCTGTCCATTTAATCTAGCCAGGCTTTTAAAAACCAGAGTTTTGGAAGACATTGTCTAGAAATCTGCTGTTTCATACTCAGTTTGCAGGAGAACTTAATCCTGCAAAGATTTAAGTCTAAAATAACTTTTTGGTAGAATAGGTCTTTGCATCAATTACTTTTCAGATTTTTCTTTAACTTAATTTTGAAACATGTCTTTTCTCCCTTGTCTATGCCTTTTAATTTTCTTTCATTCTCTCATTGACTTTAATACTCAATATTTCAATTTCCTAATAAAGTCTTGTATTAATCATTATGAAGATATTTTGCATACTGAATTAAACTGTAAGTTAGATAACAATTCTCCTCCCCCAGATCTTCTCTTTCACTTCTTGGAGGTTATTAACTGAGGATTTCTCTCTGTGGTATGCATTTGTTCGTAGATACACACAAAATTAAATAAAGCAGTAAAATAGCAGTGTGTGCATATTGAATTTAATAGGCAAAGTGCAAGGTGGGAAAAAATTCAGCTATAAAAACCTTCTTTAAGAATGTAATTCATCTCACTTGAATACAAACCTAGATTGTCTTTCAGCCTCTCATCACTCCGAATAGTGGAAATAATATCCTGTAATTATTACATTGTTTGAGAAAGGGGTAGGTATTTGGATAATCTAGGGTGTACCATCATGAGAGACAGGACTTCAGCACGCAGAGATAATCTCTGGAAGCTGTTCGTTAAATCTTGATGTGAAGGCTCTGATTTTCTATTTGTGATTTCAGTATGGAAGTTCGGCTATCACTAATTCTCATCATCTTGGAGGACTGTTTCTCGACATTAGACTAAATTCCTTACTGGCATCAACACAGCAGAAAGCAGAAGGATTCTGCCAGCAGGCACTTAGATCCTTATTGCTTCTCTGTTCACTTCATCCCAGCAAGAAGAAATATTTCTTTTTCCTATTTTAGTGTTATGTTATTTTGCAGAAATACCCAATCAGTACTTAGAAACTATGGAAGAAATTTATCTCACCTAACATTATTTATATTCTAAGTTTGACGTTAAATCTATAGTCTAAACTAATCATAGACTCCCTGTGTTGTTAGCAGAGAGAAATGGTAACTCCATGGGATAATTCATTCCATGTTATAAGAGTCCCACATCTATTTTAGAGTCACTCACCTATGAAGTGCCTTCCTATCTCTGGTGATTATTATAAACTAGCTGACTAATTTTGAGTAGATCCACAGATTTGAATAGATTTGCCATGTTCCACATGGCAAAATTGTGATAAATTTTCTTTAAAATTTCTTTTTCAAGTTCTAGGAAAGCCAATATATAGAATAAATGTGTGGCACTGTTAGCCTCCATGTGAAAGTGTTCAATGTTTCTCTAATTTAGACAGAAGTAATTGGGGTTAATTGTTGGTAAATTTGTCCTTGTCTTACCATGCACTCTTGGAAATTTTGTTTTCCAAAGGAAAAGAAAATACACTTTGTGCTTTGCCTGTAACATATTTATATTGGAAAAATGACAGTTTCCTAACATCTACGTTTCACTGGTGCAGGTCACTCTTCATATTCAAAGCGCAATGTAAAACAACAGTCATTATTTTACCCTTTCTGAAAAAATCTTATGTAATTGTAGTTATGTTTAAAGCAAAAAATCAGACTGAATTATCTTTTTTTATGTAATTACTGATTATTCAGTAATCATGTATATACACTGAGTTGTATTAATGAAGTATTTGTTCATTATCTGAGAGTTTGAGTGAATAATGCCATGAAATGGAGAATTTTTCAAACTAAAACACGAAATTCTGAGGCCAGATTTACTATTTCCATATGAAAGATTGTTCCTAAGTTAAACTTTCAAGATTGTCTCATTTTTGTGGTGAAACAGATTTGACTTTGTTCCGTAAGACTGTATTATTGCTCCTTGTGGTAGTCAAGGTGAACATGAAATGGAGTACAAGAGCAGTGGAAAGAAAAAAAAAAAAATCTGTTTCTGCAGATATTAACTTCTGAAGGCTGTAAAAATCTCTATGTTCAAAAGTTGTTCCTATTTCAACAGACCTATTCCATCCATCATTATTCAGTGTAAAGTGTACATCATGCATGTAACCAAAACAAAAATTTAAGAAATACCATACAATGAAATACTGATTGCAATGCATCTTTGCATGCAATGCTCTCTGGCATATTCTGCTGGATATCTGACTTTTAGATCCTCAATTGCTATATGAGATTTGTCAGCAGTCACAATGCCTTGTCTTCCAAGTGGGTCATGTGATCTTAAGTGCTTTCTTAGGTTCTCATGTTTGTTTGTTTTTTAAAAAAACATGTATTTTTCAAAGACTTATAACATGGCAGAGAAAAAAAGACATATCAGTGATGTTTGCTGGAGCAGTTACTACAGCTCATTTATCACCCATCAGCTTTTTCTTCATATACCTTTCTCTCTCTTAAGACTCTGAGCTGGAACATATATAAAATACATTTTGCTTTGGAATCTTTTCATTCTCTCTTTGAGCTTTTATGACTGTAAATTTCAGAATGTATTTTCATTTATTCTGTATATTGGTATTGCTTTGATCTAATGGAAAGCAAATGTACTTCACTATGAGATTGTACATGAAAATTAATTTTTTTAAGATTTTCTTTCATCTAGATAAAAATCCAAGCAGAAATATTGATAGAGAAAACACCTCTGATAACACTATCACTAAAGTGGGAAGATGAGGTTTGTAGATAGAAGTTTGTATCTTTTATTAAGCCACCTGGACACCTGGAAAGGTTAGACAAACTTTCAGACACACAAGTCCTTCATGTCTGATAAAGAAGCATTGGGCTTCAAAGCTAAATCCAAGTTGAAAGCAATTGCTCAGAGTTTAATTATGAAACATTTTGCATAGAACAGTCACTGCAGTTCTTACCTCTATCTAGGTGCTGCTCCTCACAGCTTCACAAGATGAGCCTTGAATCTGGATACAAAAAGCCTTGGCTTTAGCAAAAGCATCAGTTTTACGTCACGTTATAATTTCCTTGCACGTCCTTATCTCTTCACATTTCACAGGTTATGAACTATCCATCTCTGTTGTTACAACTTGACTACCATACCAACTCTTCATCCCTCACCTATCCCCTCTACTCCACACAAGAAAACCACATGAGAAGTATATTATATGATGTAATATACTAAAATGAACAGTCTTTACAACTTCTGTTTTGGTTTGAAGTTTTCTCTTCTGAGCATCAAAAAGAGCTTGCGTGCTCAAGAATTTGACTCATTTTTAGTCAGTGTAAAAAATACTGATGCATACAACTCTCTCTTGTTATCATAGATCCTCATTGCTGGAGTTTCACCACCATTCAGATGTTCCAAACTACCCCACAAAAATTTAACTTTTCTCACATTGCTCAAGGCATAGATCCTCTAATCATAGAACAGCTTTCGTTCATGATGGAGGTGTCTCACAATGGTGGTTTTCTTTTTTTTTTTTTTTGTGAACCAGGGGTTGAGATTAGACTTTGCCCTACTGGAGTACAAAGCTATGAATTTCTGCATCCTGCAATGTTTTTGTTTCAGCAAATTAATTTTATCTTGATAATCTGGTAATCATCTGATAGTAGCTTTTTAGCAGCAAATGTGAAAACTTTAGGTCAGCCACGCATCAAATAGCATTGGTGGCATTCAAGGAATATTTCAATACTGTAACCAATTTTTAAGGAAAATAAAATTGAGTACTGTTATGAAATCAAGCCAAAAGTTTATGTCGCATATCTTTAAGCCCTCAGAATATGTGGGGGTTTTTTTTTGTTTTTGTTTTTGTTTTTTTTTGTTTTGGTTTGGTTTGGTTTTTTTGGGTTTTTTTTGTTTGTTTTTTGTTTTGGTTTTTTTATTTGTTGTACAGTTTTGGATGTCTTTTTTGTGAAAATTATAACTCCTGGTTCACCTTAAATTTTATAATTAACTTATATTTCTTTGCTGTCAATAGCAGAGTGTTTAAGAAAAATAAACACCCATTTTGTAGATTTAGGCAAAACTTGTCATTATTTATGTTGCAAAACAACATACATTTCTGTAACAGTGTTGGATCATAAAGTCACTGAAAGCTTTTAACCCTATCCAAACAGGGAAAAGAACTTCAACTGTTGTAGCTGGTGAGAAGTTCTCTAGTGGTTTCTGCAAAGGTGAGAAAATTCTTCAGTAATATTTATGACAGATAGCTCTCTGTAAGCTTGCCTTTGAAGAGAAGCATAGATCATGGGCGGTTACTGAAATATATCTCCATCTATAGCCGTATCTGTAGCTGCCATATTGATGTCAGTCCTAACTCCTCTTTTAGAAATCTAATGCTGGTGAATGAAAGAATTAGCATATGCACCTAAAATTGTATCTCAAGTAATGTATTTCAAGTACTAAAAGCAATCCTACTTCAATTTTTCAGTGTTAAGCCTTGTAAAGCAGAGGTGTTATTGTTTCTCTTTCTTTAAGGGAAATCGTTTTATGCTGGAAAGACTGTGTTCGCTCATAGAGTCTACCCTTTGCCATAGAAAATTATTTTCCACATGGTGCTTGGTGATTCTATTCCACAGGAAATGATGGAGATGATATTTATCTTGATCTTCATTTATAAGAGAAGATAGTGTTTGTGGGATTGATAGGCTTATAAGACGTTTTTGTGAAACTGAGGGCTACTTAGGCATGATACAAATTAACTAAAGAGATATTAATGTCCAATATATTTAAGTCCAAAGTGAAAATATGGGGTTGAAAGAATTTTCCTTGTCTTGTCTATGTAGGCACAATAAAAAGAACAATAACGTTCATATCTAGATGAATAGACTATGGAAATAAATCTTTTTAATTGTATCATGGTTCTTTGTGTTGTGCTTAGATTCACAACATTTGTTTGTTCCTTCGTGTCTACTTATAATTAAAATAAGTATTCTTTTTGTTAATATTCTGTATTGAAATTAGTCTAAGATGCATGGTACTAATTCTTCAGAAAATACCGTAGTTCATCTTTTAAACATAAACTCTAATGTAATCATGATAAGATAATGCTTGATTAAAATCTGAAATTACTTTTGGGATAGAACTTTACATTTTACTGTGTTTTTGCTCTAAAGTATGAGTACTTTAACAAATAGCTCATACAACAAAGCAAGTAAATTTTACAGACAGAAGTTCTTCCATAGGTTTGCAAACATGCACTCCAGCAAAAGAACATAACAATTGCCTTAAGTAAATGATGTGATTAATAGAAGGTGGAAAATGTAAAATCATTCCTTTTGTGTCTGTTTTTTGTGCAAAAAAATTACCTATCTCATTGACCTTCGGGATATGCAAATCATTTAGTCATTAATAGGCATATGAAATAAAATCATTAAATTGTAAATCTGCTTGCTTCACCTTTGCTGTGTATTGAAAAAGAGAACTAAAGTCACTACAGTTTCTTAGAAAAATTTGAGGTCAAACTTGCCTGATATTATTGTGATCAGATTGCAGGTTTTGATTGCAGGGCTTCCTCTTGACTGTAGTTGTTTCTAGACTAACAGACCGTGTTAATGAATTCTGACACCTTGAATGAAAATAATTGAAGTAATGCAAAATATAAATGCTCCTACAACAAATAACTTTTTAACAGGTTACAGAAGGTGAGCTCTGTTGAAACCAGCATTTTTTTTTCTCTTTGTATTGGTTCATCTCCTGAAGTATGGTTCTTGTAAAAAAGCCAGCAGTTAATTTGAATACTAAATATTATTTGAAGGGAATCAAGCCTGCATTTGTAGTAAAGGTTGAATACAGAAAGCTATTTGTTTTTCATACAAGATATTCTTAAACATTCGTTTATGCTTGGGGTGCGCATTACATTGGACCAAAAACTCTTCACATCTTTTCTCAGATTTTATCTTTTCTGTGTAAAATAAAGGTTACTGTGGCATTAAAAAACACTTTGACAATTTTGTCCACTCTGTAATTTCTCTTCAACTTTTTCATATTTTTACTCCCTATTCCCTGTTCATTTTGATACAGTATTAATCATGACAATAACCTAAGTTAAAGTTTCTAGGAAGTTCAAATCTCTGCTTGTACTGAACAAATGTGAAAACATTGGTATATTAAACTTGAGTAGTGAGACAGAGTTCTTTCTCTCTCCTGCTTTGTTCTTGTGTGGTCTTCAGCTTCTTCTCTTTCCAGGCTCCCAGGCCAGAATGTAGGTTTTGCCCTGATCCAAATGCAGCAATCTACTCAAGCTAGGCACATTAAGATTTCCTCTCTAGAGAGGAGATAGATGAGAGCACTCAAGGAGTTCAGTACACTGAATTATTTTCTGATTCATTTATCAAGTATCTTTCCCAATAATTTGGGCTGAGAATGTTGAAATATCTGCTTCCTGTACTGAATTCCAGAGCTCCTAGAACTGGTTACTTTGCTTGCAATTGTACATTATTAGTGAAGAGGAAAGAGAAATTACATTTTAGAGCTGTGTTTGCACGACGGTGCCCTCTATGCACCCTCTATGCTCTGGAATGAAGCAGTTTACATGCTGTTCCTTCCTTCGACTTTAAGTAATCTGACCTGGGGTTAGCTGTTTTTAGCTGGCACAAGGGACAGTAACAGCATTGTAATACTAAAGTTTACATTGTGTCTTTGCCCTAAAAAAAAATATAATTCTTGACTGTCATGGGTTATAATTTTAAAAGTTCACAAATCAACTCTTAAAGGGAATGACAGTAGTTAATCTAATTACTTGTCAAGATCAGATCTTGAATGCACCAAGATCTTTCAAAACAACAATTATCAGAACAGGCTGGGAATATAGTTAAACATACACTTTGTGCAATTCAAAGTAGAGGATTCTGTTTATCTTTAGTTTGATAATTATACACTATGAAACACTTAACAAGACAGGGACTTAAGGATATTTGTAGATATAACTTAAATATAGTCCTTAACATTAGCAAAAAAGTAATTATAATTATAGACTCTCTTGCATGCAAGTGTGAATGTGCGGCTGTGTGTATATGCTGTCTTAGAGATAATTAGTAAATCGTTATGGAAAATTACAGGAAAGAGTTGAACTAATGCATGTTCTGGTGAGGCTGTAAAAATGTAGCCTAAAAGAATATTTGTTACTCTGTCTTTAAAGTAATTTGCTTTGAAACAGTTTGTTTTATTATGCATCAGATTTATCTGGGTTTTTTAAATTAACATGTGCATTAATTTTAATATTATGCAATTAAAATATTTAAAATTTATTAATTTTAAGCACAAGATGTTTTTTGTCATTTCTGAATCCTCGTGTGAGTGTTGTAATTGAAATGGAAAATGCTGGTAGTTAAAACAGTTGACTATAAAGAAGACAATTTATATCAATATGATTTATTGAATATTTTGCATGTTGTTTTCATTGTTTACGTCAAGCAAGTTTCACATGGAAATGTCTATTAACTTTACTTCAATAGAAAACCTATGTTCCATTTTTTTTGTATTTTGACACGGGCAAAAACGTGGGAGTTAGTTGCTCACCTCACTTTGTGGTAAATGCAGGTGTGTGCACACTAGGCTGAAATTACACTTGAAACTAATGATCTGTGGAGCGATAAAGCCCCAGCCTAAAAAAGGCTGTTGACTCTGAAAATGTTGTAATTTACTTCTATTTTATTTGCAGATTGCCTTCTCACAGCACAATACTATCATGGATCTGGTGCAGTTCTTTGTCACCTTCTTCAGGTAAATTGATTTTTCTGTCTTCTGGCTGAAATAATGCTGATTCTTTTTCATCAAACCAATATCTTCCCCAGCTCCTTAATCTTAGGAAATGCTTGCAAGGAAGCCTTTAAACTGTGTTCACTAATTTGCATCAGTGATGGACCCAGACCATTGCCCTGTAACTATGGGCAGCTGCTGCCGTCTTTCATATGGTCAGTGGTACATTCTTCACACTTACTTCATAAAGGTTGGCTAGATATGCCCTGTATATTACAGTGATTAAGGGAAACCAGCTATACTGACTTAAACACAGGTAATTTATGTCTGTGAATTCTTTGTATATTCCTTTAAAGAATTATTAAAAATGATGGTTCTGTTCTGTGGCTTATTAATTATAATTTTAATAAAGCACCCCGAATGACTGCTAATGCTTTCATGAGTTAGAGATTAATTGTGAAAGGCAGTAGGTCATGGGTGAGATTTGGTAGGGGCAGCAATGCAGGAATTGGCTTCAACTGCAAATGTACAGATATTCTAGGATCTGAACAAAACTTCACTGAAATACTTCATAAAATTTCAACTGACATATAAAGTGTCACAAGCTTGAATATACATGGATTATTTACGGTGCTTTGAAATCTTGCTGGGAAGATATTTACCAATAACTGTGAGGTATATGCAAAATACAAATAGTGACAGACATCTATGTTCATCAGACTTTCTGTATTTCTAGAACTGCCATGCATTTATTTCACAAGTTCACAGTAGAGCTTTTATGTCCACTTTAATCACTGTGTTCTGAGGAACTCTACCTGAAGAATTAGACCCTTAAATGCTGTGAACAGACCAACTTCCGTTAATTCCTGTCACCTAAAAGGGTCCAGAAATGATCATGGAGTGTTCTTTACCCAATACATTGTCTAATAGAGAGTGATTTACTAGCTCATGCAAAGCATCCCATTTCTCCTCTTTCACCACAGACAGAGCAATAAAGTGCTGATTTCCTAAAGGTCAGTCTAGTAGTGTTTTGGGGTTTTGGTGTTCAGTTGTTGTTTTGTTTTGTTTTGTTTTGTTTTCTGAGAAGCAAGCAAGTTCTAAAAAATGATGGTGCTCCTGCAAACCTTAAGACAAACTCTTACAGAAGAAAGCAAAGTCTGTCCAACTATGATAGAACAGAGGGACCCTGTGACAAATAGCAGGGGCTGGCTAAAAGCAATTAGTTTCTGCTCTGTGCCCTAATGCTGGCTTAGAAAAGGAGAATTTATAGGCTCTTTGATGGTGAAGCCATCTCTATAGATATATTGCATTAGCTTCCTGGTGTCGTGGTCTATTTGATGTGGTCTGTTCTGGGTAAATGCAAACTCACCATGATCCTGATGAAGGAAGAGCTCACTCTGCCAGAATTGTAAGCTAATTGGAAGCCAAGGCCAGTGTAATCCCCCTTACAGAGAGAAAGGTGGTAGGATAGCTACCAGCTATCCTGGCAGTGCCTTTGGCTCCACCCCGGTCTAATTGTATTACCAAGGCTTTCAGCTGGTACTCAGATCAAGTGGGGCTTGCAGCTATCTGCAGCATAATGTTAATGATCAACCTTAGCAATCTATTTGCAGAAATACATAAAGGAATCAGGAAATGCTGCGAGTAGTGCATTGCAGTAATCCAAGCAAGGTACAAAACCTAGTGATAGGGCACCCTCCAAAGGCCCATACAAATAAGGCTAAGGATTGATGGTTAGGGTCAGAAATAGAGTGTTTATCAAAAGATATTTTAAAATCTTGATGTATGGTTGCATGGTACTCTTCTGCAACTGAGTTGGTATCAAGGTACCTGTAGACGTGGGCAGGATGTCTAGTAGCTGGTGCTCTCGTGTTCCTAAAAAAAAAGAATAGAAACACAAAGAATAGCACACAGTAGATTCTCAGTTTGCAAAGCAGAACGTGAGAGGAGAGGAGAGGAGAGGAGAGGAGAGGAGAGGAGAGGAGAGGAGAGGAGAGGAGAAGCTTGAGTTGGGTCTGAATAACATGACTGTATGAAAAAAGTTAATTAATTGCATTACATTCCCAAGTTGATTAACTCTGCTAGGAAGGCTAACCCAGGCATATTGCTTGACTAACCGGCTCTTTCCAAGACATGAACCAGTGTCTTCTCTGTGGTTTGTTTTTTTTTTTTCAGTGTTATGCACAGAGGCATGGGGTTTTAATAGGTGTTAGAGTTCCATTTATTTTCTTATCACAGAACCAAAACAATAATGCATAATGTCACGGTGATTTTCCTGACTCATAACTGCTGGGAGCATAGCATCCTCACTGACGTCAGAGCTAGCAAATGGTCAGTCTGTGTAAATGACCCAAAAGAAGAACCGTTATTTGTCACTGGACTAGTAGTTGCAATGTTCTGTAAATAAATGTAGGAAAAATACTTAGCGTGTCTCTTAGAGAAAACTAGGCTGAGAAATTTAAAATAAGAAGTTTCCAATCTAGGCACCATTAAAACTTTTGGTGTTTATTAAATTGGATGTTGTTTCTACAGGATCACTAGTCTAAACAATCTGCAGAATATTTCTAATAGGAAAATGTAGCACTAACTATTTATTTTTTCACACCAGTGGACAGAGTTAGTCATACCCAAAGACAGCATCAATACGTCCTCTCAAAAGTGATTGACAGTTTTTAAGCCTTTATCTGAAAAATTGGTTTCAACAGTTTGTAGCCTAACAAAATTATTTTAATAAAGGTTGATTTGTTTGTTTGTTTGGGGTTTTTTTTGTTTTGTTTTGTTTTCTGTTTTGCTTTGTTTTTTTACTGGATGGTAATGCAGTATATTAGAACGGTGGCAAATTATGTTGGTAACAGTAATAACCCACGTCATATTTGCTAGGATTATTGACAGAGAAAATAATTGTGTTTAAAGACAATTCGAATGTGCTTGATAACAAAATGTGTTTCAACCTGCATTGCTAAATATGTATTTCATTTCTTCCATCTAGGTTTGTTTGTTGCTTTTTCTTTTTTTTTTTTTTTTTTTTTTTTTTTGTATTTCTGTTCACCCTGCTGCCTAGCCAAATGAGCAAATAGGATTATTTGCAATAACAGGTTTTTTAACAACCATTCAAAAGTATAGTTTAAAACTGTTCCTTTATAGGGTGAGTGTTCCAAAGTAAAAGATGTAATGCTCCTTTTACTGCTTGAATCAAAAACAACAAACAAACATTTTTAGAATTTTTCTGATGTATCAACTGTTTTAAAAATAGTGTTCTGTAGTGAATTTATTTCAAACTTTACATAATAAAGTGCAAACAGTATGATTAGATCTGCAATTAATGCTTGATCTAGCAAGATACTGTTGTATTGCCTAGAACAGAAAAGTTATTGAAATAAAAGTTCTTTTGAAGAAGTAAGCAAAATATTACTGAAACTGTAGTGCTCCAGACCATGATATTCATAGCAGAAAAAAAAAAAAAACCAAACACAACACCCTATTTAATTTCATTCTTTTTTAAGTGGAAGGTTTCATTGCATTTACTGGTTAAGTGACGTTTTCTCTAAGAGCAGAAATGCAATCAGATCTGTAAGAGTAGTAACAGATTCCTAACAGTCACATAGAAACTGTGGCATCTGTGTTGCTTTAGTAGATGCTTTTTAGCTCATGCCTTGAAGACTTTTAGCATCACACAAATTGCGAAGTGTGTGATTTTTTTTTTTCTCCCTGCTTTGAAGCAGTACAGATCTTTGAAGCAGTACAGATCTCATTAGAAAATTTCACAGGCAGCAAATGTGAATGATCTTTCTTCCTTACACTGAAGAAATTCAGTCCCCACAGTTAAAGAAAGTCTATTCCTCTATTACCCTGACCGGTATGACACTCAATAAGCTAAGGCTTGTTGGTGATAAAGAGGTTTTCAGCGGTTTCAAGTCTTACATGACTGTATTGTTTTAGCTGAGTAGGTGGCCAGGACATTTTAGACATTTCATAATGGAATATGGAAGTATCCTTCATTTCTGAAAACATTATTTACTTTTTCTTTGGATCATTTTTTATCCTGTATAAAAATTGACAAAGTTCAATATTCAAAATTCTTGATTTCTAGGCTTGCTTCTTAATAAAATTGTAGTTAAGAATTTATAACAGTACTCACACACTTGTCAGAAATTTTTTGTCTCAAGAATCTGAAGCAGAAGTTCTGCAGGAAATGTGGTTTTGGCTCATAATAAAAACCAGGCAAACATGAAATTAATACATGTGACAAAGGTTAGCTATTAGTGTTTTTTTTTTGTGATAGGTAGTGTTATACAACAGCTACTGTCATAACTATGTTTTTAAAGCCTGTTTCAAATACATAATACCAACCAGTAACTAACGAGGCACTTTCACCAAGTGTGCATCTTCTTTACCCTCTCAGAATGATTCCTTGTGTTGCCTCTGGTTCAACTCTTGGGGTAGAGCTGCCAACTGATGGATTTATGAGTGGCTGGAGTGGTGCACGTTGGTCACTTTTGTAGAATGTCTGCTTACTATTGTGACTGAAGCATTTCCAGTTTCTAGTAAGGAGAGTGATATTAAGAAATACGGATAATTTAAAAGTTTGAAAATCCTAATTTTGTGTGAGCTTTAAGAAATTCTATGAAAAATGTTAGTCATTTAGGATCAAGGGTACACTCTTTTTTTTTGACAAATCTTTCTGTGAGCACGACAAATGAGAGAAAACAGTATTCAAAATATACCCAGTGTTTAGTTCAATGGGTGAATTCCTTCTGTTTACTGGCATCCTTTGGTGTGGCTGCCTGGCTTTGGGTTTTGTTTTTATTAAAATGAAGGATGACAAATTAATGCTAGATTTTGTCATGCTTAGCTTTATGAGATCAAATATTGATCCCCGTAAGAAAGACCGAATGCACTGTGTCAGGATCAGATCACCTCCACCACGGCTGGGTCCTCAGAAAATGCAGAAGTCTTATAAATCTAAATTAGAATATTTTCTGGTAACATGAAAATCAAGTTATCTTAGCAAAATGGATTTTACCTTTGGGGCTAGAATAAAATTGATTCTTACTTAGTGATGCATTAAAAGGTTTTCACCTAACTTTGAAGCAAATTGTTGTTTGACTTCCACTGGGACAAGTGCGTCCATACTGCAGTGGGCAACCTGAGTTAGGGTTTAGTTTGTTTAAAATGTTTGTTTTGAATTGAGGAATGTAGCTTTGTATCTTCTACTCTCTGAATCACCCGGAAACTTTGTCATCGCTGTAGAGTTCTGTGAGATATTAATATTTCCTGAGAAGGCAGCCACTTGCTATTGGCGTGCAGGCAGAGGAGATTCCCCAGTACCCCTGGATCAGTTGCTCTTCAAAACAACAGATGAGTTGTTTAATCTCTTGGTGAAAGTAATGTCTTCCATTATTTCATTCTTTTTTTTTTTTTCTTTCTGCGTTTGTCCTTTGAGTCATTTGGAAGTGCATGTGAGTGCACTAGTGCTTGTCATATTTTGATTTCATCATAGTGTTCCTCAGAGTAAAAAATAATTATTCAGCTTCATATATGAAGGTGGCCTACATACCTGTGTGTTATAGAGCAGATGTAGGCTTTTCCTTCGTTCCAGCAGCTGCATTTAAAATTTTGCATTTGTCACTCCCTGTATGTGTTAAATACAGAAAGCGAGAGCTGTTTGTTGTGCCTGGTGAAGTGCTTAATCCCAATTTCTGCTCAGTTCATAATAACTACAAATAGGTTCTGGAGCTGGTTAAGTGTGGAGGGGAGTAGTAGGGTGAAGGTTTGGGTGACAGTAACAGGATTTGAAAGATATATTTTTTTCCTAGTCTTTTTTAGAGGAAAAAAAGGTAAAATCTTAAACTGCAGACTTCATTGTGTATGGTGCTGTAGCCTAGCACTCCAGAAAATATTTTGTCACTTCTGCTTATATGAAATCTCATTGGAAACAAAGCTGCCACTTTATGTGGTAGTGTTCACCCCAGAGGTCTCAGATGGTGGCACTTGAAATATACTTGCCAAGATTTGTGAAGGATGTCTTCTTGAAGACACGGTACTGTGCAGGCTCCCTTACTCTGAGACAGTTCTGTAGTGTTCTCCTCTCAGGGATGTGCCTTTTACAGCTACATTGTATTTGGTTTCCTAAAAAACATCATAGATAATTCATATGGTGTTTGTGTTTTGATTCTTTACATTTTATATTGAATTTTCTTAAATCTGATTAGTCAATTGTTTTCTTAGACTCAAACAACATTGACGCTCACAGCTATTTGTCTTCTAGAGTGCTTAATCCTGGTCACTTTTTTATGAAGCTCCAGTCCACCGTACTTTAAACAAAAGAACTAGAACAGGTTTTCGTCTGTGATAAATGGACTTGAAATTCTGCTTTTGTCATTTTAATTCCAAAGAGAAGCAATTCCGCCTTGTTATGACAAGGTGTATGTACCAGTTGCAAAGTTAACTTCAGAAGTTTGTTTCCAGATGTAAGTGTGAAGTGAAGCGGGGTGAAAGCTGATGAAGACAAATAATAACAAAAAATAAAGGAAGTAAAAAAATATTAGGGCTTTCCTTGAGGCAATAATGTCATTGTCCATTGTAGCAAGTGACAAGCAGCTTTCACAAGCACTCTGCCAGGCTGTCTGTGCCGACGCGAGTCGGTATGGCATGCTGTGAAGTGAGTGACATCGAAGAAATGAGCAATCTGTTTATAGCAGCAGAGAAATATTCGGGGTCCTTCTGTTCAGTTGTAATAAATCACAGAAAGACAGAAAAGGGAGTGGTAGACTGAATGTTGTGCTGTGGATTTCACAGATACTAAAATATTAAATCTAATTATAACTTTTGAGAAGAGACATCTGAATTCAAAATAATTCTAATGAGTTTTTTTAAAGGAATATTAATAAAAATATTCCAGGAAAATTTCCTGGTACCAAATGAAGTTTTTGTGGGGAAGATTTTAGGGTTTTTTAATTTATTTATTGGGATTCAAGGCAGGTGGGCTACATTTTATCAATAAGATACAAAATTACAGAAACATTGGTGGGGACTCCAAAAGCCACATTAAAAATTGCACATCAAAAAGTAGTTACATTGTCTATTTAACTTTTAAAATCTGAATTTAATCTGCATATGTGGCCCAATTATGTTCTATGTCATAATTGTTTTTTCTATATTTTCAATAATTTTGGGTGATATTTTAGGAAAACAGTCTATTATAGTTTCAAAGTGATACTTCTTTCCTTACAGGTTTTGAGTCATTTCAGTCAAAATTCTAAATATCAGGTTGAGGGGAATCAGGCGGTTTGGATTCTTTATACAGTACAATTACAGAACAATGATGCTTCTTTGACCTGGAAATCTAAAAATCCTTACTCTTCTTCAGGAAAATTTCATGTTAATACAGCTTTTAATAAGTTATGACTTTTTTACATCAACCAGTTCAAATATATTTGCCTCTTTGGAAAAGGTATCGGAAATGTTATGTAAAGACAGGAAAAGTTCTTTAGCAATGTACTAAATTTCTTTATTATGTTTGTGTCTAATATGCTAAACAATGCTGACATGGCTTGGCGACTCTCTAAATGTATTTTATATTTCTGTGATTCTTTTATCAAAGGATAATATCTGCACTAGAGAAACAGTGCAGTGGAAGAAAAGAATGAGGGGAAAGCATAAAGAAAATTATTGAAATAGAATGAAACTTCTGGTTTGGAAGGCTGATAAAATGTGGTGCTAGTTGGCAGTCCTTCTTCCCCAAATTCACTAATTGACTGTGATTAGGTTAAATGGGTCTGTTTTACCCCCTTAATTTTAAATCTTAAATTAGCATAAACCAGCAAAATCATTGCAAAAAAGCTGAAGTGAAAGCACAGCTATTTTGAAATAGAAACAATGTATTCAATTTCTAATTCTTCTGAAAATCTACTGCAGAAATGTTAAATTCTGTATTTCATAATTTGTCTGCAAATTTAATGGACATGGATTATTATTTTCTTTTTAGATCATATTTTTTATACGCAACATCACTTGAGAGAAATATAGAGTATTTCACCCATGAAGGGCAAAACCATAAAATTATATGAAATATGAAAGTCTCTTCCATGAGTTAAAAAACCATAATCACCCTTTATAGGTGTGATGTTCTGTTTATTCTATGGAGATTAATTTCAGTTTGTGTTATATTAAACCCCTTTGATTGTAAATCTTCTTTATTTGCTGCTTCAAAGAGGTGAAAGGAAGAACTGCTGAGAGTTAAAGTTCACATCTAGAGCTTTATTGAGTAATATATTTCAGAGTCCTTTTAAATGGTTCACTTTTGTTTGATATTGTATCGGCAAAATGAAATGTGAATGTCAGTCTTCCAAATAGCGTCCTGATGTACACTATATCAGTTTTCCCTTTTTTAATTGTATATAAAGGCTGTTTTCATAATTGGTCATTAATTCATATTTTACTGTAGTAGCTTTTGGTATGGCGTCTGGTATATTTAATATGAAAAGACAACTTTATATATATATACATGAATTATGTATGTAGGCAAATATAGATATAAAATATGTATGTCTGCATTTATACATTATATAGTTACTTTTTAATATTTATTTTTTTTATAAAGTTATTAAAAAACCCTCTACATTGCCCTCTCTATTACGCTTTGCACATGTACATAATGAAAAAGAAAAAAAAAAGGGTTTTTTTCATAATTATTTTCCTGCAAATAACAAATTCCCTGCTCAAACCCATTTCTTTCTTCCTTACCTTCAAGAAGTATTTTGATGTTTCATTGCACAGCAAAGGCCAATAAACCCAGGCTTTGTAGGGGCAGTTGTCAGAGATGATATTAAACTCTTACAGGAGTTTATGCCTTAGGAGATGAAGGATTAAGTTAGTTTTCTCATTCAATATATCTATTAATACATTATTTTTACAGAGATGTGGTAGCTGTTCTTACTGATGAACTAATGTATTATATTGATATTTCATTGATGCTGCTTACTTTAAAATATAATTTGTATAAAATGCAGTTGATACCAATTGATACTTTAATCTCCCTGTTTTCAATTATACATCCAGAGCTTAAATTATGAAGCCTTACTAATTCTGTTACTGAAGTTTTATTATTTTACTTAATTTTGCTCTTCTTCTTCAACAAAATTATTTTGGTTACATTTTTAGTGGTAATTCTAAATGTGCTCCTCTGAGACTTACAGTGTGCTTTTGGCAGTATACTGGGTTTTTTTAAGACTCAGTTCCCTTTTGTGTATTATGTAGAGCAGTCCAAATGTTCTGTGCCACAGCAATATCCAGTGATCCTGTGGAAACCAGTTAGAAAACTCCATGGCACTGGGTTAGCACTTCAATTTGCCCATGACCTTTATTTTGGCTCCCCTGCAATTCTACAGATCTCCACTGCCAAAAGCAATCTCTAGACAGAAAGGCTGCACTCGTGAAAAGCATTTACCACGGCCAATGGGCCACCTAAAGGCAACAAGCAAGCTTCTCTTACTACATTAAATCTTCATTACTTCCAAAACAAGTTACACTCTATATGCAAAAAAGCTGGAGCACCTCAACCTGTGCATCTAATCCTTCATTTGTAATTTGTTTTATGCACAGGCATGCACTGTGCTCTTGAGTGTTGGTGTTTGGGTGAATCAGTCCATTAATACCTACCATGAATACTCTGCTGCCCCACTCAGTATAGGTGTTCTGGGTAGAAGTGCTTGAGTAGAGACAGCACATAAACTTTTCTTTGGGTTTTGTTGTTATTTGAATTGATATTTATCTAAGCATTAAAGCAATCACATCCTATAACTCCATTCTTCTCCCATAATACCTACCTTTATATATATATATATAATGTATAAATATGTGTTCATGCATCTTTCACACAGGTATACTTAATTTTTTTTTTGTATGAAATCTCAGTGTACATATAAGTGGTCCAGGTGGCTGTGGTGCAAACTTCTCAGCTATTTTAGAAGATAGTGTCACTGGGATAATTCAGACTCACCTTGTGGAAGAAATAGTGAGCTTGGAACACACGTGTCCTTCCTTACTTTTTAGTTGTTGTTTGGCTGGGCAGCTAGAGGTGACCTGACCGTTACTTCATGATAATTCCTCAAAAGAGAAAAAAGGTACAAACTATGCAGCAGAATCCATCTGCAGAGGATTGGCGATATCATCGCATGGTCACAGTCAGGTTAGAGTTGTTCAGGAAGCACCTGAAAGCTAGTGCTACCTTTGTGGAGTTGGAATAGATTGTCTGATGTGGGATTTTGGAAGATTGAGCATGTAGACATTTAGAAGATGATTTCTTAAAGGGCTTTACATTGAATGCTTTTTAAGATATAGCTGTAACACAGGTCATGGGCTAAAAGAAGTGGTGCTGGGGATCAGATACTGCTCGAGGTTATGGAATTCCATGCCCGCCTCACTACTACTGATTCAAAAATGTGAAGTTCTGAGATTTAAGCAATATCTGCCATTAAAAAAAAAAAAAAATCACTTAAGAATTTTTGCCCAAGTCCGAGTGTGCCTCCTGCAGTGGCCAGAGTAGGCATGCAGTTCTGTGATATTGTTAAAGCTAGGCTACATCTGAGATTTTAGTAGGGCTCTTCTCTTTAAAATAAATTACAATCTCCCTGTGTTTTCCAAGTATTTTTCTTCATAAGACCAGGGAATAAGATCCTTTCTGAGGAATTCCTTTACAATCTTCATGCCATAGTCAAGAATAGTTCTCCAAGATAGGAATAAATTTTCATCCTCATACCCATCTACTCTGTGGGAGATGAAATTCTGTAGAAAGATCTGTTACACTGATCTGCCAAACTTCTCTTTGCTTCATAAAAACATCTAATCTCTCTGATTCTAACATATAGAAAACCAGGAATTTGTTATGTGGGAGTAAAGTCTCCCCTTAGCCCATTGTCTCTGAAAATATTTCATTTATAAAGCTTGGGATCGTCACTGGTCAATGGCACATCTGCCAGTGAAAGAGAAAGTGTTGATATACTTTCAGAACTGAATTTTTACTCAGCAGCCTAAGTGCTCTGTCTGTGGCTCTATCTCAGACTTTCTTCTTCCTTTCATGTTATTCTAAGTGAGATAAGTACCAGTTTCCAAGCAGAAGTATTCAGTTTGTGTGTGATTCTAAGAGACAGATGTTATGAAAATAAGAATTGTAGTCTTTTCCTACACCAGGAACAGGGAATTCTTTATATGTGGCCTCCTGTTCTCCTCAGTTAAAAGAACTGCTTTGATACAAGGCAGAAATCTTCACAAAGGTTTCATGTTTTCTCGAGGTATAACTTGAGTCTGCACTGATGGTACTTGATAGGTGTTAGGTTGGCATCAAAGAACACTGTGTTGAAATGCAGGAATCTGAAATAATTGAAACCTATTCTTTTGGGTTTGCTTTTTTTTTATAGTGCATGTTAGGTACTCAAATACATACTCATACCATTTAACAGTTGAGTTTATTCTGAAATCTGATCCCTATTGTATACACTGTCAGCCTTTTCTCACCTTACAATAACTGTCTAATAGTGTTTTCTATACCTGCAGAGCTGCTACGGCAATTACTTTGCTGTGTGAACTGCAGAAAAGGGCATACAGATTTTCTATTGCCATCTTTAAGAACTTTTGCATATATTAAGGAAAAATGCTTTCAGTTGAATATCTATATATTAATGTATTTTTTAATCCATGAGCTATTTCCATTACACTCTTGTAATGTTTGTAAATCTTTGTTTAAAACCTTGATCAGTAATTTTATGAACTGCATCTCTGTGCAGATGCTGTGCCTTTTAATCAACCATGACACAGTAAAACAAATCTAATGTGGATATCTTTTATTTTGCATTCTTACCAAACATGGGGTTCTGCCTGGGAGCAGATGAGCAGAAGGCCATATATATTTCTTCTTAACTGTTATTTTGGTTTCTATAAGGTTGGTAGTTGTGGACATGTGATAAGTGAATTTTAGGGACAATTATGTGACTTTCATGAGACACTTCATGCAGGATTTATTTATGGGAATATATGGGTTTTCATGACTGCATCCAAAAATAGTATTTTAATCACTGTCGTCTCCATAAGAAGAATTATCCATGTAATTAGTTTGAAATGAACTTGAAAGGTGTTGCTTAACTTGAGTAAATTCCATTTGAGAGACAAATAAATCAACAAACACAAATTTAAATTATTTTTGGAAATACTTTAAGTTTTAGATACGATTGTAAATAATTTACTTCATACTCATACATTTCTTTCACTTCCCAGTTCAGAATGCAAGAACTGATGGCTTGAACCCTTTGTATGGCTTTGAGATTTGAAGGTTCGCGTTCAGTCAAACCTCTCTTGGGTTCCTTTATTTCATGGAGAAACTGTGGGGGAAAGTAGAACCTCAGGAGCTATTGCTTTATCAAAACAATATAGAGGCAGGAAAAATCTGGCTCAGAACGGGGCAGAGATCTAGGCTGATGGAAAAAAGCCCTGCCATATTTAAGTGTGTACAACAATACAAAATGTGTAGCTGAAGAAGGAAAGGTAACACAGCTATCAGCTGTTCGGTTCCAGAAAATGCAGTGTGGGGTGCAGCCACAGTCTTCCACTACTGCCACAAGGTGTTGGCAGTATTTCTCATGACTAGCAAGAATAAGAGAAGGAAATTTGTGAATCAGCTAGATGGTAATACTGGTTTTACTAGGCAGAGTGTTTCACTGGCTGGGGCAGGCAGCCAGAGCTCTCTGGGACTGGGAAGCAAGCACTACTGGCTGATAGGTCTTGGCTCTGCAAGATCAGCCAAGATATGTTTCCCTGACCCCACACACTTAATTTCCATGGACTGGAAGTTGCATGACCTATTCCATTGCTAGCCAAGATTACTTTCCCTCTGTTTTGACACACTATAATTTGGAGCCATTAACGCTTCATTCCCAGAATCATTCAGAATTGCTAATCACTGAAATGGTCCTACTTATAGCAGTGTTTGTAAAACTGTGTGATTCAGAGCAATTTAGTTAATCATTAAAAACGTAAAAAAGTTTATACTGCTCTCATACATATCAGACTCATAATATTATGTTTACAGTGCTTTGTACTTCAGATAATCCAGTTGAAATCTTTGGAGCTGTTTGTCATGTGTATATTAGTTAACACAAGTAAGGATGGCTGAGCCTAGCACATCATAATCATAAACACAATGTTCTTGTCAAGTACAATGAGAGAAATCAATTACTGTGACAATAATTGCTGTCTGAAATCATGGTTTTAGAAAAATAATTGTTCAATTATTTTTATTTTAGAATTGTGCTTGCTTTATAACATACCAATTAAAATGTGCTCTATTTGCCAATAAAAAGATAGTAAATAATATGTCAGAAAAACAGTTCTTAGAAAAACAATCTATGTGATGTCTCAGGAAACTTTTTCAGTATTAATTTAAAAATATTAACTTAGCCATGAGACTTCTTTGCATGTATCTGCATTAAAAAGGCTTCTGTCAGGTTTTTTTTTTTT